>NC_035436.2:78082198-78289698 GCF_002127325.2 Helianthus annuus | reverse complement strand
CATACATACATACATACATACATACATACATACATACATACATACATACATACATACATACATACATACATACATACATACATACATACATACATACATACATACATACATACATACATACATACATACATACATACATACATACATACATACATACATACATACATACATACATACATACATACATACATACATACATACATACATACATACATACATACATACATACGTATCCACGTACTTAATTCATCACCTCGCATACTCACTCACGTATCCCGTTCCTACTCACACATCAATAACACTTTTAAATATCTTTCGGGTATGCTTCGGATCTTTGAGAATGAGTCCCATTCTCACCCGTAACTTACCAAGCCCTTTGGTAGGATTGAGGTGCATTATAAAAACATATAAAGGCTTGGAATGGGTTCACGGGGCCCGAAATCGAAGGAAAACGAATGATTACGTAAACCTTATAAGTTGCGCCTGACCTCCACCGTAAGCTACGGTGACTACCGTAGCTTACGGTGGTCATAAACCCTTATGGTACATTTCTACTGCCTTACGACAGGAAGAAAGGCCCAGTACCTACCGTAGCTTACGGTGGCTACCGTAAGCTACGGTAGAGCCCCGTTCAGCCTACCATTTAGAAACTAAAACTCGCATAACTTGCTCGTTTTGCATCCGTTTCACTTGAAACTTATTTCTAATTGTCCGTAAAACATTTCCCTACATATTAGACTAAGAATCCTTGCCCTGGATCCTTAATCCTTACGAATTTCATTACCGCTACCTTACTTATACTTGCTTATTCAACCCGTTTAATCACATCAAATTACCTTCGACTTACATAACTACCCTCGTCTAACTGGATCAATACTTTATCTTAAAACTTCCATTATTTCATAACCTTACATAATTTCCCCCACAGTCATAAACATAAAAACTCTATATGCATACTAAGAAGTGAGTCGGAAGTCACTTACCTTGTGCTCGCCATGTTTATGCTAGTTTCTTGGCCTCCTCTTTGACCCGTTTGCCTCCCATGATATGGTCCATCTTGACATGGTTCTTATTCTTTCAAGCTATCATATTTACAACATCGTTAGCATATATGCTCATACGTAATAACATCCATTTCCAACACATGGGTCACATTGACTTTCACTAGTCCATTATAACATACACAAGTCCTACTTTAACAATTATTTCATTCCAATTCCACACAATTTAACATATCATCAAAATAACACATGGTGATCTATTAGGCATCACATTATCTTCCTAATCTTACAATCATGTTGGATAAGCCTAGTCACAACAATTCTACATTCATTGACTTTTAGAAAGTCAACTATCAAGCAACCTAAATTCCAATCTAAACACACTCATACATCATATCGTGGCATGTTAGAACATAACCATTATACTATATACGCTTCATACTCATGTAGTAAGGCACATACAACCACATTCACCTAGATTTCACATATGTACATAAACAACTTCCATTCATACTAGTATTTATGTAATCCTACATGTAGCATCATAACCCATGGATTCGCCAACCTAAATCATCATTCTAATATTTCTTCTCCCTTACACATTCACGTTCTTCACAATTGATTCATAGCCATATTTAGAAAGTCCAGCAACACAGGGTGTCCATTGTATCATTTAAGCATAAGGTACCACTCCTAAAACATACTACTACCACATGATACTAGCAAATCAAATCTTCTACATGAATCATATCTAAAGCACACTTCTTATGTTAATTCACGATTCAACACACCATTATCACTTCCTATACACATTCATTCATTGTTTACATCCAATCTCATCTAATAATCCCACCTATGCATTTCATCAAACACTTGGTGTGCATGCCATCATTTAAGCCTATAGTACAAGTACTTTATGCATACTCTTCCTAGTTCATAACATAGATCATCAATTTCAACTAGAATCATATAACTTTTATACCATTATCTAACAATTACTCATTACATACAACATCAAATATCAACATCACACAAGTATTGAACATGTATAATCATCCATATCATCATCTCTACTACTACAAGTGGGTTTCACCCCAAAACATCAAATTACTCAAAATCTTGCATAACACATGTTCTATTTAATGATTCTAACACCCATTCATGCTTAGTTTCATACAATTTCATGGATTTGCTCATAACCCATTTCTTAAAAGTTCACCAAATAACAACCTACAACTTACCACATGTTTGTTAATGTTGGGTGATGCTAATTCTTCATTCATGCATGATTTTCCATTCGATTTTAGCTTTGATTGGGCTGAATTTGTGTTGATGTTCTTGAGAGCTAGGGTTCATCCTTCTGCTCTTTCTCCTGATCGAAGTCACGCACACACACCGTGTGTGTGTGTGTGTGTGTGATATTTTATTTAATAAATTTTAGTTTCCATTTTGGCACCCTAAGTCCCTCAAGATTCACCATATTCCCATACTTGCCACAACTTCATTCCTTTAAATAAAACACTTTCCATTTATCCTCTTTTAACCCTTGAAATTTGTTAATTGTTAGTCACAAAAATTCCATTCCTAATATTTAACTTGTAACTATAACTAAGTTAACTAACTTAGTTACCATGTCACATCATGTAAAAGAAAACATGCTCAAAATTTAACATTCGGGTTTTGGTGTGTTACATTTAACCCTCTGCTTTAAATAGCTTAGCATTCTTTGTCCTAGCCAAGTTGATACCCCTGAGAAATCCATCAACAAATACATCCACTGCTTACCCGATTCTTTCATGAACCTCGTAGAGGCTGTTTGCCCAGCAACTATCGAGGAAACCTTTCGTTTGGCCGCTCGCCTTAACAGTAACCACGTTATGCGCAGAAATTCCGCAAAAGCTTCGCTGAAAAACGCGCACCAAGCCACCGTTGAACCCACAGTTAAACCCTCATCATCCACCAAGAAAAGCCGAGGCAAGAAGCGGAAGGCTTCAAGCCAAAACTGTGAGGTCATCACTCCGCCAAACCCTCAACCCTTGCAATCCATCTTTGTCGTATCCAATGTTGAACCTCCACGCAAAGCTTACACTGGGACTCAACCCAAGTGTTTCCAATGCCAATACCACCATTCTACCAACGTTCCGTGCCGAAAATGCGCCAATTGTAATCGTTATACGCACTTTTCCCAACACTGCCACAAACCACCCATGGCCAATCAGAACCAAGCAGTTGTAGCCCAAAACCCTGCACCAAACCAAGCTCAAGTTGCTCCTGTGCGAGCATGTTTAAAATGTGGCGACCTCAACCATCTCGCCAACGTGTGCCCTCAGCGCAATTAGCCACCGCCGCAACAACAGCAACAGCAGCAGTAGCAACAGGCTCAACAATCAGCAGGAGACAGAGCCTTTCTTCTCACTACTGCATAGGCTCAAAACGCGAATGACGTCATTACTGGTACGTTCCTTGTGAACCATGTTTATGCTTCATGTTTATTTGATACTGGCGTCGATAAAAGTTTTGTGTCGTTAGAATTCGAACCATTGCTTAAGTGTAAACGCTCTAAGTTGCCAAGATCATTCACTGTCGAAGTCGCTGATGGTAAATCTGTCGCTGTCGATTCCGTCCTTTCCAAGTGTTCCTTGATTCTTAACGATCATACGCTTAGCATTGACCTCATACCTATGCAAATGGGTAACTTCGATGTCATAGTAGGTATGGACTGGCTTAGGCGAGTTCGTGCTGAGTTGTCTGCTCTGAAAAGTTCATTCGTCTTCCTCTTTCAAACGGTGATTCTCTACATGTGTATGGCAAGAAACCTTCTCAAGGTCTCAAGCTTATGTCTTGTATTCAAGCGAATAAGTGCTTACACAAGGGTACCTTCGCCTTTCTCGCCCACGTTATGGAAAAGAAGGACAAAGGCCCAAGCATAAGTGATGTTCCCGTCGTACGTGACTTTCCTGATGTGCTTCCCGGCGATCTTCCTGGTCCTCCTCCTGCTCGTTCTGTCGACTTTTGCATCGATTTAGTGCCTAGCGCTACGCCTGTCGCTAAGTCTCCCTATCGTTTAGCACCCTCTGAGATGCAAGTGCTTTCGAGCCAACTTCAAGAGCTTCTTGATAAAGGCTTTATACGCCCCAGTCCTTCTCCTTGGGGCGCTCCCGTTCTATTCGTCAAAAAGAAAGATGAGTTATTCCGTATGTGTATTGACTATCGTGAGCTCAACAAGCTTACTGTAAAAAACCGATACCCTCTTCCCCGCATTGACGATCTCTTCGATCAATTGCAAGGCGCGACCTACTTTTCAAAGATCGATCTTCATTCTGGGTATCATCAACTTCGATTTCTCAAAGAAGATATACCTAAAACCGCCTTTCGTACACGATATGGTCACTACAAGTTCGTGGTCATGCCCTTTGGTTTGACCAACGCACCTGCTGTTTTCATGGATTTGATGAACCGTGTGTGCAAAGCGTACTTGGACCGTTTCATGATCGTCTTCATCGATGACATTGTTATCTACTCCAAGACTCAAGAAGAACACAAGCAACACTTGCGTCTTATCCTTCAGCTTCTATGCACTGAACGTCTTTTTGCCAAATTCTCTAAATGTGAATTTTGGTTAAAAGAAGTTCAATTTCTTGGTCACACTGTCAACGAACTTGGTATTCACGTTGACCCCGCTAAAATCGAAGCTGTGAAGAATTGGATTGCACCAAAGTCTCCGTCCAAAATTTGTTCTTTCCTTGGTCTTGATGGTTATTATCGTCGTTTATCTCCAACTTCTCTAAGATTGTCGTTCCTTTAACCTCTTTGACTCAAAAAGATAAACCTTTTGTTTGGGGTCCCGAACAAGAGGAATCTTTTCAAACTCTTAAGGACATGCTTTGTAATGCTCCTATCCTCGCGCTTCCTGATGGTAACAACAACTCTGTTGTGTATTGCGATGCTTCAATCCTTGGTCTTGGTTTTGTCCTTATGCAACGAGACAAGGTTATCGCTTATGCATTGAGGCAACTCAAAATACATGAGAAGAACTATACTACTCATGACCTTGAACTTGGCGCAGTTGTTTTTGCCTTGAAGATTTGGCGACACTACCTTTATGGTACCAAGTGTGTGGTCTTCACCGACCATAAAAGCCTTCAACATATCTTCAACCAAAAAGAACTGAACATGCGTCAACGTCGTTGGGTGGAATTATTAAACGAATACGACTGCGAAATTCGCTACCATCCAGGCAAAGCGAATGTATTAGCTGACGCTCTTAGTCGTAAAACTCATGTGAAGGGTATTCATTGTCTCCAACTCGTTAACGATCTTCAAAATTCGTGAAGCTCAATACGCATATATTAACGAAGGTAGTCTCTCCGTTGAGATACGACGTGGTGTTGAAAAAGATCTTGTGTCTAAATCCGATGGTATTCTATACTATCTCAATCGCATCTGGATCCCTAATGGTGATAACCTTCGAGACTTCCTAATGAATGAGGCACACAAATCGAAATATTCTATTCATCCTGGTGCTGACAAGATTCTCCACATTTGAACACTGAGTTTGCTCGACAGCACATGAGTTTCTTAGCTTCTATTTTGAGATCTTATGAAGGTTTAATTGCAGGAAAGATCGGTAATCCGAACATGACGAAGGAGGATTACGATCAGGTTGATCCAGAAGAGATGGAGCTCATGGACATTCGCTGGTGCATGGCAAGTGTTATCAGGAGAGCTCAAAGGTTCATGGAAATCACCGACAGGAAGTTCTTGGAAGGCCCTGACATGAAGATAGGTTTTGATAAAGCTAAAGTAACATGTTTTAAATGTAAATAAAAGGGGCACTCCAAATAGGAATGCACAAACAACAAAGCTGATGATAGTGTGAATCATTTTCATGAAGATTACTACATTAAGGCTATCTATCATCACAACAATGAGCAACCGTCAAGACAGTAAATTAATGAAGGATCGTCTAAAGAGAAGAAACAAACTGTGCTGACGATTCGTGATCGTAGTGAATCCAATTTTATTCAAAATGATAACAAGTGGAAGATTCACGACAATAAAGGGTTTAATTGGAATGATCATCTTAAAGAATATGGAGAACTCAAAGCAATGGTTGCTGAGATCAAACGAAGCCGAGAGGAAATTGAGGCACAAGGTTATCTGGATAATGTTTACGATGCTTACAAAGTGTGACAACTGTGTTCTGTAGTCATGGTTCGATATAAAACAATGTTGATTATCAATAAAACAATGTGCTTTGGTGTTATTATATGTGTTTTGATGTTATTATGTGTGTAAATGTGTTTGGCATTTTTTCAATTTGATTCGATTCCGATTTCAAGCTCTAAATCGCTTTCTGGAAGGTTATATGCGCACGGATGCGTAAATATAACCAGTTTAACGCAAAAAACACTCCGGAATAGTGAAATAGGCTTAGCATACCTTAAATAACCTCCACATAACTTGAAATAAGTTTTGGATGGTTTGGTGTGTTAAAATCAACTTTGTTTGATCGCAGGGACTAATTGTGTCAAACTGCGAAACTATACCGATTTGTGTAGTAACGAACATTCCGGAACTTGATCATAAGTTAAACATACCCTAAATATCCTTTACATATCTTAGAAATAGGCTTTGAGGAGTTCGGTATGCTAAAATAAACATTATTGATCAATAGGGACTAAAAGCGTCAAAAAGTGAACAAGTTTGCATTTTCACGCATATTTTGCGTTCTTAATATATTTGGACATCCAAAAATTCATGTAATCATTAAAATATTATGTTTTAGGGTTTTGCATGATAAAATTTCATTCGTCGCTTAATTTGGATCGTTTTTGCGTTCGTTACGACTTCCGTCGTAATTAACCGAACAAAGCAACCGTACGACCAAACGAACCGACATCCGAGATAGTTTTGAGCATGTTTTAAGTTCCCTATACTTTAACCTCATTTTAGAGCCTTGAAATGAGGTTAACGGGGCTTAAACGTGTCAAAAATGAGCCGAAATGCAAGTTTCTGATGTGCAGGGACCTGTTTTGACAATCTGCCAAAGTTGGCCAGGCAGCCCGCGTAAGCCAAGCTTAATTCTTACGCGGGGCGCGAGAGCCTGTCAGACAGAAACTTCAGATTTTGCAATCTGGGTCGAATTCAGGGGTTTTAATGCAATTTTTGCAATACCATGGGCTAAATTTGATGGTTTTCTTGTGCCCCATTGTTTAGCAATACCATGGGCCCAAGTGGAGGGTCTAGATCGAAGCTCGTTTCCCGATAAACGATCCTAACGGTTCTAGCTCTCCTATAAATACCCACCTTCATTTCATTCATTCCTCACTTGAATTCTGAGATTTTCTCTAAGTTGGAGTGATTATCACTTCATACCTGAGAAATACTTGGAATTCAATCTTGCGGGGACCCTCTGTAAGTATTCTTTCACGTTTTTCGTTCGTTTCTATCGTTAAAGTCAAACTGCGTTTGACTTTCTGCATTAACCAGTTTATGGTCAATGCGAAGTTCGTTTGAACTTCATAACGTGAGCGTAATCACGATGGTCATAGTCCCTAGTAACTATACCTACTGATTACCACGTTATCTAGACTCAGTGACGAGTCGTAGTTTCGGCCAAAATGCGTTTTCTCGCGTATTTTGTGACTAAACTACTCTAGGATATCAAAACCGTTTGTTTTGATATCAAAACCTGTTTTCTAACTTAACTAAACATGTTCTAGCATGTTTAGCTCGTCACTTTTTAGATTAGTGCTTATGTAGAGTCATAAGTCAAGCGGACTAAACACCCGCTTAGACTTTTGAACACGACCCGTTTGATCGATCTTTAGGATCCGACCAAACATGTTTAGTGACCATAGTATCATAGGGAATAACCTTCCGAGGTTATACCTTATGGTCACCTAGTTTAGGTAGTCGCATGATAAGTAGTTTATATGCCTTTGGTAAATTACCAAAATGCCCTTTTCATGCATAATTAGTAATTAAGCATATGTAACCTAAGCTTTTGCCACGTAACTGATTATGTAACATATTTAAACATAAAAAGGCATATAATACTTGTCATAGGACTAGTTAGACGTCTCGAACGCGCTTTTGCGTGCACGACGCGTTAAAGTAGCGTAAGCTACCTTAATGGGTCGCGATGGGTCGAAAGCACTTAGGTTAGGTTTCAATTTAGAATGTAGGCTTTGTTAAACCATATCACATGATTCCAACACTCATTTGGTTTACAAGACCTCATTCTATCCGATCTTCCGATTTAGGCGTCTATTGTTTGACTAGTGATTCAATTACTAGGTGCTGTTTGATTGCTCTGGTTTGCTTGAGTTTGCTTGAGTTCTATTGATTGAAGATACTTTGCACTCCATGTGAGTACATAGTTCCCCTATTTTACTGTTTTCAATTGTTTTGGGGTGATTCATATGTGCTAAATGTTTTCAAGGATTTAACGATGGTTTTCAAAACGATTTTCGATATTATAACGATGATTTCAGAAACGATTAAAACGATTTTTACTAAACTAATAACGATTTCAATAATGTGAACGAAACTTGATGGTTGTAGTTACATAACAAATGACATTCATTAGCATTGATCAAGCCGACCAGTATTAGGTTATGGTACTATAGGATCTGACAAATCCCGTTATTGCACTGCACCCATGGTTATGTGTGGGGGTTGTGGGTAGCGACTGAATCTGATGTTTGTTAACTTACCCTTTGGTGGTTTGTTAATTCGAGAAGCGAGAAGCGAGGTGATCGAGTCACGAAGGTTTGAATGTTGTTAGCGAGACGACCATAAATAAGTTTTCACAATTAAAACGAGGATGATTTTAAACGATTTAAACGAGTTAACGATTTGGAAACGATTTGAACAAGTTATACGAATTGGATAAACGATTGGTTTTTGGTTAGTGTATAGATAACGGGACGGGTGTAATATGGTGAAAGCATGGTAGATACGCCGCTGGTACTTCTTATATATAAGTGTTTTCAATATATTACATATCGTGGCGTTATTTAGTTCACTTGGGTAAACGATATCATACAACGATGTTTTACTAAGAGATATAAACTATACGAGTTTTTAACAAGTTTTTACAAGATGTTTTACAAGTTGGTTTTCTAAAACAAATGTTTTTGGGTTAAGAAGCATGGCTACGAGATTTTATAAACTATAACCCGCTTGATTTGAGTTGGTTAACTATGTTGCAATACACTTTTCAAAACGAGGTTTGTGTTTTTGACTCTTGTAGTCTAATAAAGTACTGCTACATATAAACGAGCCATGATTCTGATACTCTTATAAAACCTATGTACTCGCCAGCATTTCTTTGCTGACTAAGTTTTTACATATGTTTCAGGTGTTGATGCTTGATTGATTTCTAGGATGCATGCGTCACATAGGATCTGGACAAGGCCTTAGTGACATAACAACTATGATAGACGATATAAAACTAGTTTGTTCTATGTGTTAAGACAATGTAATGATTAATTTTATCAATAAAACAAAACTATTTTGTATCCATGGTTGTGAAACAATAGCTTCTGTTGCAACACTCCCCGATGTTTCCGCCACGGTTTGTTGTCCTACGTGGTCGGGGTGTGACAGAAGAAAGTTGGTATCAGAGCCAATGGTTATAGGGAATTAGGTTATTAGTAATGCTTTGACCTAGACTATAACTTTTAGGACCCCAATGCAAGTTTACTTGCGTTTAGATTTTAAAACAATACCATCACCTATCCTTAGGTGATAACCACAATGAGAACGCTAAGTTCGAATCCGCTTTGAAAACTAATCATCTGTTCTAGGATGAATGACTACTAGGTTTTGAACCCTTTGTTATAAGGTTTTGAACCCTTTAAGTTTTCAAAATCTCGTCAGAGTTTGGGTCTAAATAGTGTGAACACGTGCAAACTGGAAGAGTGGGTGCCTGTACTCTGAGCTTTCTGTATAAGGCTAGAGTGTTCGTATAAATCCGCAGTATCGCACCAGTCACTCTTACCTAGGAACTCTTTGGGTGAGTGTCCACTTATAGGCGAGCATGTCTTCGGCGATACATTATCTTTGATCCATTTACTTTGATTAGTCTCTCTATGTCGTTTGTTTGTTCGAGGTAACGAACAAATAATCGCCTTTCTGGTGTTTTGACGGTATTTTCAATACCTCTTTTGCTTTTCAACCTCACTCGTTTCTCTTGTTTCCTTATTAGACAATGCCTCCTCGACGTGAAGCACAATCTTTCACTATTGAAGAAATCGCAGCCTTGGTCTCTCAGCAAGTGGCTGCTGTGCTTCCAGGCGTTGTGACCCAAGTCCACGAGATATTCAACAACAATAATAACAACAACAATGCGCCGTGCAACTTTAAGAGCTTCAATTCTGCTAAGCCTCTAAAGTTTTCTGGGTCGCAAGGAGCAATTGCGCTCTTGCAGTGGTTTGAGAGTATCGAGAGCACATTCAGACACGTCCAGTGTCCGAATGCGCGGAAGGTTGAATTTGCATCAAGCGTGTTTGAGAAGCGAGCGCTTACCTGGTTGAATGGTGTTATGCGCGATAGGGGTGCCGAAGTGGTGTTAGCACAAACATGGGATGAGCTTCGGGCTCTCATGATGAAAGAGTTTTGTCCCCGTCACGAAATTCGGGCTTTGGAAGGAGAATTTGACGATTTAAAGCAAGATGAGGCTAAAAACCGTGCGTACACGGATTGCTTTGACGAACTCAGTCTATTGTGTCCCACCATGGTTAACCCACCAGACAAGGCAATTGAGAGATATATCGATGGTCTACCCGATTCTATGCTGGATATTGTGACCGGTGTTAATCCTACTACCCTTCGTCAAGCGATCGAGTTGTCTGCTACCTTGACTGAGTCTCAAGTCAGGAAGGGTAAACTCACCCGCAAGGGTGATAAAAAGAAGGCGACTGATTCTGAAAAAGACAAGAAAAAGGGTAAGGGTAAGGTTAAGGAAGGTGAGACGACAAAGAAGTCGAGGAAGTGGAAGGATGCTCAGAATTTCGCTGTTACGGCACAGACTAATCAGAACCCACCGGCTCAGCCTCCTGCGAAGAAGGCGTATGCAGGTACCGCACCTCATTGTGCACGCTGCAACGGTCACCACGTTGCACAGCAAGCTTGTAAGCAATGCACAACGTGTGGAAAACTTGGGCATTTGGCCAATATTTGTCGTCTGAGACAGAATCAGGTTGCTCAGGTTCAAGCTCCGGTTCAAGGGAATGCTGCGAGATTCCCACCGGGTTCATGTTTCAACTGTGGAGAGTTTGGTCACTTCCGCAACAACTGTCCAAGACTGGTGAATGCGAACGCGAATGCTAATGCAAACCCGAATGCGAACGTCAATGTCAATGTGAATCCAGCACGTGGACGAGTGTATAACATCAATGAGGCAATCAATGATGCAGCAGTGAACGATTAGTATTTTGTATTTCCTCTGGTTGTTATCTTTTAACATTTAAAGACAATGCGGTTGTTATATAAATAAAAATTTATGGTTTTTAGTTTTTTGTGAACCAATGCAATCGTATGAATGTTTGATGCAACCTTATGATGTCAATACAAAAATAAACCACTCGTGTGGTTATGTCATTTTTTTTATGATCACATGTGATTCCCCCCTAGAACCCTAAACGCCCATTTCTTTTAAGAAACAAGAGCCTAAAGCTATCTACGAAAAAGATATGTTTCTTTCCTAGCACATGTCACCGAGGAGAAAGTCAAGAGTAAGAGTATTCAGGATATTCCGACTGTTCGGGATTATCCAGAGGCGTTTCCTGACGAACTGCCTGGTTTGCCTCCAGTTCGTCAAGTCCTGTTTCATTTTTACCTTGAACCCAATGCCAACCCGATTGCGAAAGCACCTTATCGTCTTGCACCATCAGAGATGCAAGAATTATCGAAACAGCTTCAAGAGTTATCTGATGAAGGATTCATCCGACCGAGCTTTTCACCTTGGGGAGCTCCTGTCCTCTTCGTGAAAAAGAAAGATGGGTCTTTTCGAATATGTATCGACTATCGTGGGCTTGATAAGCTTACCGTCAAAAATCGATATCCCCTACCTCGAGTTGATGATCTCTTTGATCAACTGTAAGGTGCTTCCTGCTTTTCAAAGATCGACCTGCGTTCTGGGTATCATCAACTTCGTGTTCTCGAATAAGATATTCCCAAAACTGCTTTCCGCACATGGTATGGGCATTATGAGTTCTCTGTCATGCCCTTTGGTTTGACAAATGCTCTAGCCATCTTTATGGACTTAATGAATAGGGTCTATAAACCTTATTTAGACAAGTTCATAATTGTGTTCATCGACGATATTCTGGTCTATTCGAAGTCTCGAGCCGAAAACGAGCAACACCTTCGCTTAACATTGGAACTCCTGAAGAAGGAACAACTTTTCGCTAAATTCTCCAAGTGTGAATTCTGGCTTAAAGAAGTTCAATTCTTGGGTCATATAGTCAATGAGCAGGGTATTCATGTGGATCCATCCAAGATTGTTGCTATTAAAGACTAGAATACACCAACAACACCAACAGAGATTCGATCTTCTCTTGGTCTTGCTGGATATTATCATCGAATCATTTCAACTTCTCAAAAATCGCGGTTCCACTCACTGCTTTGACTCAAAAGAATAAGCCTTTTGAGTGGAGACCCAAACAAGAAGAAGCGCTCCAAATGCTATTTAATCTTTAAACTCGTGTTCTTCAAGCTCAGCAATTTTGTGTTTCACAAAATTTGATGGGTACGAAATTACCACATCAGCTTGAGCTTAAACTCGAAACGAAGGACGATGGGTTGCTCTATTTCAAGGATCGTTTGTGGATTCCAAAACAAGACGACCTTCGCACCTTGGTAATGGACGAATCTCGCAAGTCTCGATATTCTATCCATCCTGGTGCTGATAAAGTGTACAAGGATCTTCGTACTCAGTGCTAGTGGCCCGGTATGAAAAAGGATGTTGCCTTGTATATATCAAAATGCCTAACTTGTCTTAAAGTCAAGGCTGAACATCAACGACCTTATGGTTTGCTTGTACAACCAGAGATACCGGTTTGGAAGTGGGAGAGCCTTGCGATGGATCTCATGACTAAGTTACCGCATATATCTAAAGGTCACGATGCTAACTGGGTCGTTATCAATCGATTAACGAAATCAGCTCATTTTATTCCAATTCGCAAAGTTCTATCTGCCGATAAACTTGCAAAGATTTATGTTGATGAGATTGTATCACGACATGGTGTTCCTTTGGATATCACTTCTGATCGTGATGCTCGAATTTCTGGAAGACCATGCAATCTGCTTTGGGAACCCAACTAAATCTAAGCACTGCTTATCATCCCCAAACAGATAGTCAATATGAGCGAACGATTCAACTTTGGAGGATATGTTTAGAGCTTGGGATATTCACCCGACTTTTCACGTGTCCAATTTGCGAAAGTGTTTAGCCGACGCTGATCTTCACATTCCTCTCGACGAGATCCGAATCGATAAAATGATGCACTTTATCGAGAAACCCGTGGAGACATGGACCGTACTTTCAAACAGTTGAAGAACAAACGGATTCGATTTGTAAAAAAATTCGCTGGGAATCCAAACGTGGCCCAGAGTTTACTTGGGAACGTGAGGACCAGATGAAGGCGAAATATCCGCATTTGTTTTCACAAGCTTCCTCTAGTTAAAAATTTAGGGACGAAATTTCCTGAAGTAGGGGAGACTGTGACAACTGTGTTCTGTAGTCATGGTTCGATATAAAACAATGTTGGTTATCAATAAAACAATTTGCTTTGGTGTTATTATATGTGTTTTGATGTTATTATGTGTGTAAATGTGTTTGGCAATTTTTCAATTTGATTCGATTCCGATTTCAAGCTCTAAATCGCTTTCTTGAAGGTTATATGCGCACGGATGCGTAAATATAACCAGTTTAATGCAACAAACACTCCAGAATAGTGAAATAGGCTTAACATACCTTAAATAACCTCCACATAACTTAGAAATAAGTTTTGGATGGTTTGGTGTGTTAAAATCAACTTTGTTCGATCGCAGGGACTAATTGTGTCAAACTGCAAAACTATACCGATTTCTGTAGTAACGAACATTCCGGAACTTGATCATAAGCTAAACATACCCTAAATATCCTTTACATAGCTTAGAAATAGGCTTTGAGGAGTTCGGTATGCTAAAATAATCTTTATTGATCAATAGGGACTAAAAGCGTCAAAAAGTGCACAAGTTTGCATTTTCGCGCATATTTTGCGTTCTGAATATATCCGGACATCCAAAAATTCATGTAATCATTAAAATATTATGTTTTAGTGTTTTTCATGATAAAATTTCATTCGTCGCTTAATTTGGATCGTTTTTGCGTTCGTTACGACTTCCGTCGTAATTAACCGAACAACGCAACCGTACGACCAAACGAACCGACATCCGAGATATTTTTGAGCATGTTTTGAGTTCTCTATACTTTAACTTCATTTTAGAGCCTTGAAATGAGGTTAACGGGGCTTAAACGTGTCAAAAATGAGCCGAAATGCAAGTTTCTGATGTGCAGGGACCTGTTTTGACAATCTGCCAAAGTTGGCCAGGCGGCCCGCGTAAGCCAAGCTTAATTCTTACGCGGGGCGCGAGAGCCTGTCAGACAGAAACTTCAGATTTTACAATCTGGGTCGAATTCAGGGGTTTTAATGCAATTTTTGCAATACCATGGGCTAAATTTGATGGTTTTCTTGTGCCCCATTGTTTAGCAATACCATGGGCCCAAGTGGAGGGTCTAGATCGAAGCTCGTTTCCCGATAAACGATCCTAACGGTTCTAGCTCTCCTATAAATACCCACCTTCATTTCATTCATTCCTCACTTGAATTCTGAGATTTTCTCTAAGTTGGAGTGATTATCACTTCATACCTGAGAAATACTTGGAATTCAATCTTGCGGGGACCCTCTGTAAGTATTCTTTCACGTTTTTCGTTCGTTTCTATCGTTAAAGTCAAACTGCGTTTGACTTTCTGCATTAACCAGTTTATGGTCAATGCGAAGTTCGTTTGAACTTCATAACGTGAGCGTAATCACGATGGTCATAGTCCCTAGTAACTATACCTACTGATTACCACGTTATCTAGACTCAGTGACGAGTCGTAGTTTCGGCCAAAATGCGTTTTCTCGCGTATTTTGTGACTAAACTACTCTAGGATATCAAAACCGTTTGTTTTGATATCAAAACCTGTTTTCTAACTTAACTAAACATGTTCTAGCATGTTTAGCTCGTCACTTTTTAGATTAGTGCTTATGTAGAGTCGTAAGTCAAGCGGACTAAACACCCGCTTAGACTTTCGAACACGACCCGTTTGATCGATCTTTAGGATCCGACCAAACATGTTTAGTGACCATAGTATCATAGGGAATAACCTTCCGAGGTTATACCTTATGGTCACCTAGTTTAGGTAGTCGCATGATAAGTAGTTTATATGCCTTTGGTAAATTACCAAAATGCCCTTTTCATGCATAATTAGTAATTAAGCATATGTAACCTAGCTTTTGCCACGTAACTGATTATGTAACATATTTAAACATTAAAAGGCATATAATACTTGTCATAGGACTAGTTAGACGTCTCGAACGCGCTTTTGCGCGCACGACGTGTTAAAGTAGCGTAAGCTACCTTAATGGGTCGCGATGGGTCGAAAGCACTTAGGTTAGGTTTCAATTTAGAATGTAGGCTTTGTTAAACCATATCACATGAGTTCCAACACTCATTTGGTTTACAAGACCTCATTCTATCCGATCTTCCGATTTAGGCGTCTATTGTTTGACTAGTGATTCAATTACTAGGTGCTGTTTGATTGCTCTGGTTTGCTTGAGTTTGCTTGAGTTCTATTGATTGAAGATACTTTGCACTCCATGTTTTGAGGTGATTCATATGTGCTAAATGTTTTCAAGGATTTAACGATGGTTTTCAAAATGATTTTCGATATTATAACGATGATTTCATAAACGATTAAAACGATTTTTACTAAACTAATAACGATTTCAATAATGTGAACGAAACTTGATGGTTGTAGTTACATAACAAATGACATTCATTAGCATTGATCAAGCCGACCAGTATTAGGTTATGGTACCATAGGATCTGACAAATCCCGTTATTGTACTGCACCCATGGTTATGTGTGGGGGTTGTGGGTAGCGACTGAATCTGATGTTTGTTAACTTACCCTTTGGTGGTTTGTTAATTCGAGAAGCGAGAAGCGAGGTGATCGAGTCATGAAGGTTTGAATGTTGTTAGCGAGACGACCATAAATAAGTTTTCACAATTAAGACGAGGATGATTTTAAACGAGTTAACGATTTGGAAACAATTTGAAAACGATTTGAACAAGGTATACGAATTGGATAAATGATTGGTTTTTGGTTAGTGTATAGATAACGGGACGGGTGTAATATGGTGAAAGTATGGTAGATACGCCGCTGGTACTTCTTATATATAAGTGTTTTCAATATATTACATATCGTGGCGTTATTTAGTTCACTTGGGTAAATGATTTTGAAACGATATCATACAACGATGTTTTACTAAGAGATATAAACTATATGAGTTTTTAACAAGTTTTTACAAGATGTTTTACAAGTTAGTTTTCTAAAACAAATGTTTTTGGGTTAAGAAGCATGGCTACGAGATTTTATAAACTATAACCCGCTTGATTTGAGTTGGTTAACTGTGTTGCAATACACTTTTCAAAACGAGGTTTGTGTTTTTGACTCTTGTAGTCTAATAAAGTACTTGTTAGGATCCGAGGCTCTCATGATTGTGTTTGTTTGTATGAACTTGACAGATCAATGAATATGTAACAATGTAAAGTGCAGCGGAAATGGATATAAACTGTATAAACACAATCAAGGAAGAAAATAGTTTGATAAACAAGTGCTTTTCATTGAGTCGAAAGATTGAAAATACAAAGCAAATGATTACAGCATGTTTACATAAACTAAGCTCCCCCTCAGCCAGATACTCCAGGGTTGGTTGCACAAGATGAAAGGATGAATTGAGGAGAAGAAACTCACTCAAAACAATCAAATATAACAGTACAGAGTACTGTTATATTTATAGGCAAACCAGACTACTGATGTACCTCAGCTGACGTCACCATGAAAGTGACATCTAACGACCTAACAACCAATGAACACTGTTCTATACAAACTACTGATATGCAACATCTGATAATCAATATAATACAAACTTGAGATAACTACTGCTTCACGTTCCACTGTTGTAGCCTGAGCACTGATGTTGAACTTCAGTGCTTTCTTCAAAGGTGATCAGTCTTTGAGTGGGCAGTGCTTGAGTCTTCAGCAGTACTTAGAAAACAGCAGTAGATAGAGCAACAGTATTTGTCTTCAGCAGTCTTTTAGAGTATCATCAGTGTTTAGTTCATCAGTTGTTGTAGTGAGCAGCACTTAAGATTCATCAGCTGTCAGAATACCACTGTCAAGGGGAAAGCAGAGAGTAAACTGCTGCTTATTGATAGTCCAATGATGTGATCCGGTTTTGGCTTTACATTATATGTTCCTCTGTTAGGGTTCAATCCCAACAATCTCCCCCTGGAACAGATAATGCCAAAACCCTTCATTATTCAGGACCTTTATTACTCATCAAGAGTGCTGTAGCTTGATTCTTAAATTCAGCTTCAAATTCCTTTGCACTCTGGTCATCCTCATCCCTACACAGTGAAAGTTCAAGTAGATCCTGCAAATCTTCAACACTAAGGCCTAGTGCTTCTTTCCTTGATATGTACTTCACTTCGCCATTGGCTCTAACCAGGGTCAATACGTGGGTCTTTTGATCAGACATCCACTTTAGTATTTTTAAGCCAAGTGGGTTTCTTGGGAGAGACTTATTTGTAGATGAGTTGAGGGAAGATGGCCTTGAAAACACATGCAGACTTTCAGACATTCTTTTGAAAGCTTCTTCAATGACTTTGTCTGCTGCAGCTATGTCTTCTGCAGTTTCTTGTTCAATAAGTTCTTGTCTTTCAATTTCTGTCTTGTCTTTTGCAGTGTTTGGAGATGCAGGTTTGTTCAGTACCTTCATAAAAAGGTTTTGAAGCATTGATGAGCTGTCTTCTTTCAGACCCATTTTTAAGATGGTGTCCTTAAGATACTCTGCTTCCTTTTCTTTGACCTCTTCTTCAGTCAGTTGTTTACCTTCATCTTGATTTGACCCAAGAGTAGGATTGTCTGCTGATTTTATCATTGTTTTGAGGTTTTCAATATTCTGTTCAAGCTTCATCATTTGTTCTCTTTTCTTTGAAGCATCTGAAACAGTTTTCTTTCTTTTCTTTAGCCTCTCATAGGCTTCATCAGTCTGCTGCCTAGACCATTTTGATATGGCTTCAGCAGTGTCCATCTTAGCATCCACCAGCTCCCTTTTCTTTCCTTTGTATTCAGCAGTGAGATCAACAATGAGTTTTTCGTATTTGCTCCAGTTTGGAGCATTCTTCCTTTTTGAAGGATCATTCTTGATTCTTTGAATCCTTTCTGCCTCATGCTTTAAAGCTACTAATGGCCATTCTTTAAACTGTTGTTCTTCAGCAGGATAGAATTTTTCATTCATGAAAGGCTAGAAGTTGATTTCTTAACTTCTTCTTTTGATCAGCCTTTTCTTTGTTTAACTCTTGTACAAATGCTTCTATCTGCTTTACTTTTGAAAGATAGAACTCCAGTCTTTTAGCAATGCCTTCTTCGCTTAGACTTTCCTTTTCACTGTCAACCTTAGCTTTTACTTTAGCTTGCCTTGCCTTTATTTTGAGATAATCATCCATATCCTCTGGTGGCATGTAGCCTATGAGTGAGGAGAATCTTCTTTTTGAAGGATCTTCTTCTGTAAAGAATTGCCTCATCTCATTTTTGAGAGCTTCAATTTCCAATGGATATTTTGCAGCATTAGGGTCATGTATTCCCTCATTGGCAGGTATTGACTTTCTTTTTCTACTGAGAAGCTTTGGTTGTGATGTAGGAAAGGTGATAGCAGTGGTGGATGATTGACTAACAGCTGCTGAAACAACTGGTGTCTCAACTGTTGTTGTCATTACAACTGTTGATATGTCAGCAGATGTCTTCTACTTTTGAGCAGGGGTTATGGTGGCAGTTGTTTGAGTGGTGGTTGTTTGAGTGGTGATCAGTGGTTGACTAACAGTAGTTGAAACAACTGGTGTTTCAACCGCTGTTGCCATTACAACAGATGTTGTAACATCTGTTGTCTTCTGCTTTTTGGTAGGGGGTGATGATGGTTTGGCTGTTTGAGATGGTAATGGTGGTTTTTGTGCTGTAGACACAGGTGGTGGTGGAGCAGTAGTTGTGGTGGTGTGTGGTGATGTGGTGTGTGTTGGAGGTGTGTGTGTTGATGACATGGCATCTGTTTGGCTACTGACAGCAGTTTTTGTAACTACTGAAGTATCAGCTGTTTGATTTGAAGATTTTGTATCAGCTGTTTTTGTAGCAACTGATGTATCTTCTGGTTCAATATACAGCCCATCTTCAATTCCTTTCTTTCTCAACTTGATTTTCTCCCCCTTTTTGGCATTATCTGCAAGGGGTGTATCCATGAAGAAGATGGTAGATGGAGCTTTTTCACTCTGGGCAGTCTTTTGTATGCTAGCCTTTATAGCCTTGATATCTGCTTGAGTGTCTTTGAACCTGGATTCCACCATGTTGGTCAGCATTTGTACTTGAATAGCATGCTTTTGATCAGCCATGTGTTGCTGTTTTTCAAGCATGGGTTGGAAAATATTCCAAAGCTCATTTGCAGCAAATGCATGTTGTGCAGGTGCTTGAGCAAGAACTGCAGTGGCTTGTGCTTTCTGAGCTTTTAAAACCTCTTGCACCATATCTTTAATTTCAGCAACTGAATCTTCAAGTTTTTCAACTCTTTTCGTCAATTCCTGATAATTTGAATCATCACCTACGTGAGTAGGATCATCTGAATCCCCACCAGTGGTGGTTGTACCAATGTGTGACTTTGGAACAGAGTCCCAAAAATCATCCATTGATGCCCCTTTTTCTTGGTACTGGGGACTTCTTTCTTCGGCACTCGATAAACCTTTGATGGTACCAGTGGTTAGAATCAACTCATTGGTGGTTACCGATGTTGCCATGGAAGAAATTGCCTTCAAGGGAGTCTTATTAATGTAACAATTGTCCAACTGAAGATCTGTTGACCCATCAGTTGTAGTTGCTGCTCCACTTGAACTACCACCGAGAGTTACTTGTAACTTAGGGGGTGTAACCTCCTCAGCTGTTGCTGGGATAGCAGAGGTATAAGCATCAGACCCAGTCACTTGTGGAGGTATACTCTCAGTAATGGGTGATAGAGAGGAACTGGTTTGTGTCTGTGGAATATCAACTGCATGCAACAGGGGTATTATTGATTGTGGCATTATGATTGGTGAGGGTATGGGTGTTGAAAGAGATATGTCCTTGGGATCAGGACTGTGGAAGATGGATCTGAGTGGGTCCAGAGCTTCATATTGTGGGGTCCCTGTGCTTACAACTTGATCCTTTTGTGAGGATGCAGGAGGAGTTTTAGGCTGGGGTTGAGATCTTTCTTCCAGCTGCTGTGAGGAAGTAGCAGCAGTGGTTTCTTGTGACTTTTGTGTTGTCACTGGCATTGACTCTGGGATCTCATCTTCCAGAGTTGCCTCTGGTGTGGGTTTGGTGAGTTTTCTGGATATTTTCTTTTTGGTCTTTTTAGTGGTGGCAGGTGTGGGTTTCAAAACAGTGGGTGTGCTGCTTTGATCACCTGGAGCAGTGGGCCCAGCAGAGGTTGCCTGAGGATCAGTGGCAGTTTCTAAAACCTGCTCAGGCACCTTTGCTTTTAACTTTATTGGTGCCATCATTCTTGAAAACGTTTCAATTGTTAAACAGTTTATTTTGAAAGAGACACCTTGTTTGGGCAAAATCTTTCTCAACAATTTTTTGTTCAAAATAGTAGCTTAGAAATCTTGGAAAGAGCAGAAATGCCTTATTATCAGCGTTTTTTACCAAGTCATCAAATATTTCCTGAGAGTAATTATAGTTTTTATCGTTTAAAATTGCATACCCCAGGCATTGGATTTTTGTTGGTATTTCATTAAAAGACGTTGTTTTATTAGAAACACACATTAGTAGTGTGTGGAATAAAAATCTGGGTGCAGAAGGGAAGTAACCCTTTTGTAGGGTATCCCTATTCGGTTGTTCTGCATAGCCCCTGTTCATGAATCCTTTTTCAACTCGTCTTTAGTAAATGAGGTTTTTCCTTTCAAATCATCGAGTTTAAAGATTTCAGAGATGGATTTTGGAGAGATTTGTACCTTCTTACCCTGTATCGAGGAGTTGATGGCTGTGATGATATCTCCTTGTTTTTCAAGGGTGGCATTTTTCCAGAACTCTCTCTGGGTATCAAGGTAAATGGGAGCGTCTGCTGTTATCAAAGTTTTGTACTTTGACGCAGATAGGATGTCAATGATGGAGTCAAAGGTGTGGTTATCGATAGGTTTTGTGAGTATACCCACATAGTTGTGTGGAGCTTTGTAGCGAATCTCCGTGGTTTCAGCGGCCATTTGAGTGGCATCTATTGTGGTGGAGGAAGAAGATGGTTTTGATTTTGACTTCGATTTTGGTTTCGTCATTTTTATGAAGAAGATCGAAGAAGGTTTTTGGAGTTATGAGAGGGAAACTGCTTTGTGAAGAGAATGTTTGGAATTCAATTCGACAGTAAAACCCTGTTTGGGTATAATCAGGGTTTTATTTAGGGAAAAGGTGAATGCTGATGTGGCAGCGGTTATAATGATCCGACGGCTAAAGACTAACCACGTGCCAACCCCTGATGTAATGGTAAATAATGGATGATAGTTGTTTTGACAACTACTGATGGAACAATCATCAGTAGTTACAACGGTAATGAAATGAAATGGTGGATGTATCAGTGGATGTAACAATGATTTGAAACATCAGTGTTTTTGGAGAAGCAGAGGTTGACTCTTAACAGTGGACAGGCTTTAGAGAACAGATGTTGAGGCACAACAGCATTTCAGGTACAACAGTGGTAGAAAATAAAATGAAGACTTTTGTTGCAACAACTGATAGTGCAGCAGTGTTTTAACTTTTTGACAAACAATGTTAGCATCTGCTTGTTCAGATGTAGAAATTGATTTTGTTTTGTGAAGGCACAATATCTTATCTAACATCTGTTGAGCACCTGAGATGCTATTCTTAACAAAATACATTTTAGGTGTAAATTATCAAGATTAATTGCCAGCAGTTATCAACAGAAATTTTGTTCAAGGTTTTGCCAAATGTCCATTATTCCAAACAGTGGTTTCGCATCCCAGATGATGAAATCATTTCTACAAGAGCTGCTCATTTTGTGTCTAATTACTTGAACTAGAACATGAGTATCTTAGTAGTTCAAAATTAATTTGCAATCAATTTATGATCTGTGATAATCAAACTTGAGCTTAACATGACCTTGATATATGTGCCATTTCCTTTTGACCAGATTTAGGATAGTAATTTTACACAAAAAAAAGTAAATTACATCCTGACCAGAGATGAACTTTTACTATATAAAAAAATGAGTAAAAGTACAAAATATATTATAAAAAGTAATATATATCTGGCTTTATTTAAGAAGAAAAACACCTTAGAAAAATGAAGGAAGTTTTGAAAATCAACAAAAGGATCTGACAGCTTTACAAATGTGTTCATGGTCATATCATTCTCAAGTTATTTTGACCATTGTTTGGGGTCATTTTCTTGTCAATTGATTGTAAATTCTTCTTTTAAGGACAATCACTGGAGATGCCGTAGTTACCTGAACAATTCCTGGATTGATGAAAGCACTCAGTTGCATGATGACCACTGTTTACCCAATTTTGACCTCAGAAGTGTTTTGTGTTTATACTCTTTTCCTTTTGGATTCAAAGGTTTTTGAGATAACCACACTTTGAGATTTTTTTTTTTTTTGCCCTTCCCATTCACAAGTATAGAAATACTCACTGAGAGGAAACTTAATCCAGAATCATTTTGAAGTAATGTTTTGAGAAATCTAGCCACATTTGTCCATGTTTTATTACCAGATCTCACATCACATATGATTAGGACAGTTTTGACACCTTATTTTCTTAATGTGTTTTGACAAAGTTGTTTTGGTCCTATTGAGGATTCTCAACCTTCCTTTGAACACATAAGAATTTTGACTAAAGTTTTAAATCCCTCTTTCTTTGTTAGCAGAACACTAGTGTTTAGATGAACATAGGTTTAGCTGAACAGAGGGCATACTTTAGTGTAAAATGTAAAAACATCGCAAATTTCGTAACAACAGTTGAAATCAATTTTGAAAATATCAAACGATCCCATAATTTAACAGATATTTTTCAGATCTGAAAACTATGAGTGACTTGTGCATGATATCACTTGTTGTGTGAAATTTGTGTGTCATATGACATCTTGGTTGTTTTACAGAGTTTCTGATTAACCATTTTGATCATGATTCACTTGTTACTCTGTTTTTCAACTGAATACAACCAACCACAGTATCAATGAATTGTGAGCTGAACTGTTATGTCAAATTGTTTGTTAGATCGAATTTGACTGTCCAAGCTCTGATACCAATTGTTAGGATCCGAGGCTCTCATGATTGTGTTTGTTTGTATGAACTTGACAGATCAATGAATATGTAACAATGTAATGTGCAGCGGAAATGGATACAAACTGTATAAACACAATCAAGGAAGAAAATAGTTTGATAAACAAGTGCTTTTCATTGAGTCGAAAGATTGAAAATACAAAGCAAATGATTACAGCATGTTTACATAAACTAAGCTCCCCCTCAGCCAGATACTCCAGGGTTGGTTGCACAAGATGAAAGGATGAATTGAGGAGAAGAAACTCACTCAAAACAATCAAATATAACAGTACAGAGTACTGTTATATTTATAGGCAAACCAAACTACTGATGTACCTCAGCTGACGTCACCATGAAAGTGACATCTGACCTAACAACCAATAAACACTGTTCTATACAAACTACTGATATGCAACATCTGATAATCAATATAATACAAACTTGAGATAACTACTGCTTCACGTTCCACTGTTGTAGCCTGAGCACTGATGTTGAACTTCAGTGCTTTCTTAAAAGGTGATCAGTCTTTGAGTGGGCAATGCTTGAGTCTTCAGCAGTACTTAGAAAACAGCAGTAGATAGAGCAACAGTGTTTGTCTTCAGCAGTCTTTTAGAGTATCATCAGTGTTTAGTTCATCAGTTGTTGTAGTGAGCAGCACTTAAGATTCATCAGCTGTCAGAATACCACTGTCAAGGGGAAAGCAGAGAGTAAACTGCTGCTTATTGATAGTCCACTGATGTGATCCGGTTTTGGCTTTACATATGTTTCAGGTGTTGATGCTTGATTGATTTCTAGGATGCATGCGTCACATAGGATCTGGACAAGGCCTTAGTGACATAACAACTATGATAGACGATATAAAACTAGTTTGTTCTATGTGTTAAGACAATGTAATGATTAATTTTATCAATAAAACAAAACTATTTTGTATCCATGGTTGTGAAACAATAGCTTCTGTTGCAACACTCCCCGACGATTCCAGGCTAGAGAGAAAAGGTTGAAGAAGAAATTAACAAGGTGATCTTTGCAAGCCTAGAAAAGAAGAAGAAAACGGTAGAAGAGATTGTGGTTGAAAGCAAGAAGTTGGTTGATAAAGTGAAGAAAACAGCTAATGAAAAGATGGTTGATGAAGTTGTTGCTGAAGAACAGCAGAAGGTTGAGGAAGATTAGAAGGCAGAAGAAGCCACGATGCCTAATGCTAAGGTAAAAATTCAATCTAAATCTTCTAAAATGTTAGATAAATCTGATCATAAAACTGATGAACTGTGCAAGAAGTGCATGGAAACATGCAAATTAAAAACAGTGTGTGAAATCTAAGTATGTTGATAGTGTTTCTGAAAATAAACAAGTTCATTAATTTGAAACTTGAAGTTTTTAAAATGAAAATTAAAAACAATGTGTGAAATCTCCAAGGTTATTAATTTGGACTTGGATGATTACTTGATAAAAGGTTGGGATGCTTAAAACTGTCAAATTTATAAAGTTATTTGATAGGGGGAGTGGAGTCAGGTAATCCTAGATAAATACATATTGTTACATTTGTGCAATAGAGCCAGGTTCTCGATCCAAAGATATGTTAAGAGCCAGGTCATCATTGCTGGAAAACCTAAAAGGCTTTCACTGTCACATATTTGAAATGCTCCAGCTTATGCTGAGAGTTAGGTTTTTTATCTTAAATTGTCAAACTTCTTATAAATGGTTTGAGATTTGCAGATAAAAATTCCAAGATTACGATCTTGATAGTTGAGCTTAAGGGGGAGTCTGAAGACAAGCTTGCAATCAAAGAGCCAGGTGACTATCCTGGAGAAACTTGTGGAGCTTGTAGACAAGTGTGTCGATCATAGTAGCTGAAAGCACGGAAGCTTAAAGAAAGGGGGAGCCTGGAGGAGGAGTTAAACGAAAGGGGGAGCAGCTGAAGCTGAAAACAGATCCACAGGGATTCTGTTAGAGTTTGGGGAGTCTGTGTTGCTGATTTAGTCAATATTTCTGAAAGACTCAGTAAGAGATGGAAAGCTACGAGATTGACTGCAGCAATATCCAAGGGGGAGTCTGTCAGTGCATATGTCTATCGCTTGCGTCAATCATGGAACGTAGCTGGAACAAATGATACAAGACTAGTGCAACATTGAAGAAATCAAGTTTAGAAGCAAAGGCAACTTCGTACAAAGCCACCAGCTTCGTACGAAGGCAGCTAGGCATTCTTGTTCGAACCCACACATCTCATGTTTATCATTCCCAATTTACTGATCAAATAATTATGTCTTCTCTCATCAAGAGGTTTTGTAAATAAATCAGTAAATTGTTTATCTGTTGGTACAAAGTACATTTCTATGTTTCTTCTTTCCACATCATCTTTTATAAAATATCTGACATCAATGTGCTTGGTCCTTGAGTAATGGACTGAATTTGAGATTATTGCTATTGCACTTTTTGAGTCACAAAGAAAAGAATAGGAGTCTTTGTTAGGTTAATTCCATAATCTTTCAGTTGAGTTTGCATCCATAGAATTTGTGAACAACAACTTGTTACTGCTACATATTCTGCTTCAGTTGTGGAAGTAGAAACACACTTTTGTTTCTTGCTTCGCCAGCATATAAGCTTTTTGTTAGTGCAGTAATGTCTATCGCCTTCGTCAATCGAGTCCGTATCAAGAAACTGATCTAACCATGCTTTATAGTGTTATATTTAGTGAAAAGGCAATGTGGCATTTCTATAATTAATGAGAAGTCCCATTAAGTCCCTTGGCCTATAAATAGAAGCGTTAGGGTTAGACTTTAGAACTTTTGCACATTTGGAGTTTGGAGAGCCTTGGATCCTAGAGAGAGAGTCTAGAGAGAGAAAGTGCAAGAGGTGATTCACGGTGCTTATAATCTTTTCACATATTCAATCGAATCACAGATTTAGTACGTTCTCGTGTTCGGTCCGCGTACGTGTACGGATTCCGCACGTCACATGTGTCGATATGCAATCGTTTCGGAGTCGAAAACTGATCCTACAAGTGGTATCAAAGCAAGAGCTCGATTGCACGGATCAAACACACAATTTCGCACACGAATTCAGCAGAATCAGAGTCAATATCATCCAGATTTGTCAAAATTTCTTCACTTTTTCATCTCCTTCACGTTTCTAACTGAAAATCGCAAAATTAAACGAGTTTTTACGGATAAAATCAACTGATTTTTGGATATTATGTGCGAAAATCATTGATCTATAAGCCTTCAAAATTTCAGATCTTAATTCAAAGTAGTTTGAGAGAAATCTAAAATTTCTTGTTCGAAAAAGTTGATGAATATGTTAACTGTTGTTACTGTTGAAAATGATGCTCACCAATCGGATGACCACCCGATCGGGCGGTAATCCGATTCAAGTCCCACTCATTCCAATTGTTTGTTAGTAAAATGTTGACTTTGACTGTCACCCGATCGGGCGGTATTCCGATTCAACGACACCTCACCCCATCAAGTCACTTGGTCAACTTTGTTAACTTTGTCAGTCAACTTTATCAGTGATTCAAGCGAATCATTAATTGCAATCGGTGAGAGTTATATGTCAATGACCATGTGATTATCGGCCTAATCACATTTTATATCAAAACAGTTTGTCGGCCAATTTAATAAAGAATAAATTTGATCTGATCAATATATCTCAGCCCAATCAAATTAATTTGTTCTCTGAACAATCACGTGGCCCATGTGTTGATAAATTGAAAGTCCATATTGATCGTTCTCGGTCCAATAGGATTATTTTGTGAATCATATTTGTCGGACATTGAAATTTGCATGTGAATATATTGTCAGTTTGCATGTAATATTGTATTGATAGTCAAATTTCATTGATGAGGTCAAACGGTCAAACAGCTACCCGATCGGATCCCCACCCGATCGGGCGGTAATCCGTTCCATCAACCTCAACCGATTTAGTGCAATTATTAAATAGTTTGACTTTGTTGACCCACCCGATCGGGTCACAATCTGAGTCAAGGAATTTTATTTGTTCAAAAAGTTTAAGGTGCAACGAATCGAGTGGCAATCCGAACGGATTACCACCCTATTCATTGCAAGTTTGGCTTTGGTTGACCTACCCGATCGGATCTCCACCCTATCCATTGCAAGTTGACCTACCCGATCAGATTACCACCCGATCGAGCGGTAATCCGATCAACGAACATTTTAAGTCTTGCTTGGTGTCAATATATCACGTGAACTCCTGAATTCATTTATTGCATCTTGTCATCGGCTCAATCAACATATTGCATTTCAAGATTGTCGGTCATCTAATTTGATATCAGTTTGCATGAGACAAATAATATGAGGTCCAATCATGTCACACCCCCAAAATCCACCTGCGGATAACGCCCGCTCCGAGGGCGTGACTGACCAGGATCCAGCCACCAATCATACTGAACAAGCATATAAGTAGTTATAAAAGTTTAACCATCACAATTGGTGTTTCAAAACAAACAAGTTAAGTTGCAAGCGGAAGCATAAGTTCAAAGTTATAACATAAGTTCCAAAAGTTTTCAAGTTTTAACATAACATGTAACAATCCCTGTCCCACAACGATCCTCCTCCATGCAAGCTCCAGCTCAGTACCTATGGTCCTGCAAAGCATGTAGTAACGAGTCAACAACTAGTTGAGTGAGTTCACGGGTGGGCGTTCGTTTTAGTTGTTTTCGAAAACAGTTTACTTTATCTGGCATCCTGCCGTGGGGGTTACCCCATAGTTTTAAAAACGTGACCAGTTCATTCCCAGTTACTCCGGCACTCCGGCCGTGGGGGCTACCCCATGTACATCATCTGGCTCTCCAGCCGTGGGGGCTACCCCATGTGTATACTAGACTCGTTACCGTATCGATTGCTGACTGTAGTCATGTTTATGTGCCCTGAAAACATCAATGTCTATCATCATTGACGTGCCCCAGATCCATTAGTTCACGCCCGTCCTCTGCGGCACGGTGTGAGGCTTGTCAGACCTAAATAGCGCTATCTAACTAATGACCCGCTCGCCATTGGCCCGGCGATTAGTCGATACAAAAAGGAGGGACTTCGTGATAGAGTTTTAGTCTAGTACGTTTATCCGTCCATCCGGACGAGGAATCACATTCCTGAACCACTGACGTCCTACCCGAGGTAGACGAGGAACCCACGTTCCTTAACCCCGTTCCCAACCCAGGGAATCCCATGCTTTGTAAAGGGTGTGAACTCACCTTGGTTTGCTCGGCAGTCAAACACAGAAAGTCAATCAAGTCGCAAGTAGTCAATAACGTCCTAACACGGATATCACGTATAATCAGATTCGAACCAAGTAGTGTACAAATGTTCAACACGTTTGGCAAGCACGTTTAGCAGTAACAGTTAACAGTCAATAGAAGCACATACGGTTCACAAGTTCAGCCCAACTACTTAGGCCCAAACACGTAAAAGCAGTTAACACAGAAGCCCATCAGTCTGGCCCATTAACTAAGGCCCAAAAGTGTGGTCTCGAGTCGCAACCGGACTCGCAAGCATGGTCTCGAGTCATGCTGTGTGTTGATCATGGATGGTTGCGAGTCGCAACCGGTGTCGCAACCGTAGTCTCGGTTCATCATGCTAAGGTCTCGAGTCGCAACGGGACTCGTAACCTGTGGTTTCGGCTTGTCCTGTTATGGTTGCGAGTCGCAACCGCGTAGTCTCGAGTTGTAACGCTGTGGTTGCGAGTCGCAACGGGTGATTGCGAGTCGGTAAGCTGTCGTTGTCAAGTTCACGTGTTGATGCAGATATGGTCAGATTAATGGTACATTATAATCAGGCCCAAATCAGGAAACTACCAATAGCATTCCACTAACAGTTTTCCTAATCAGGTTACTAGTCAAAGATGGATCAAAATCACAAGGGTTTTCACATTCTTAACTATCATTCAAAGTGTTCTTCATACATTCAAAGCATATATTCAAGTTCTTCATAACATAAACAACACTTATTCACCCAAAATCATGAACAACTATCAAGATACAATTTACTAGCATGCATCCTACTTGACAAACATATTCATTAGCCGATTTTCTTAGTATAAACACCCAAACTTTTCGGATCTAATCCAAGTGCAACCAATATCATCATTCACCCTTTTTAACATACAATGAACCCATTTTCATCATCAAATATTTATGTATAGTTCAACTAATAACAAGAAACATTCATGAACCGATTTCTTTTCAAAACATTATGTATAACTCATCTTAACATATTGTCACATAATCTCATCTTACAAACATAACATGAACACACTAACATTCAACAAAGCATTAAGAACACTAACCGGTTATGGGTTTCGAGGGTGTGTGAAAAGCTTCCAACCGGGTGTGTGTGTGAGCCGATCCAAGTCCAAAGATCCAAGAATGATGGAGTGTGTTTGTGTTCTAGAGTTTAGGTGAGAGAGAGAAGTAGGAGAGTGTGTGTTGTAATGTTCAACAAAATGGTAACACTAACTAAGGTAGTGTATTTATAGTCAAAGTTCCAAGTGTGTGCACCCTATGGGTTTCGGCTAAGGGTTTACGGCCCAAAGGCCCAACCGGCCAAAGGTTCTCGGCCCAAGGCCCAAAACCGATTACTAGTCACTCGAGACCTCATGGTCTCGAGTCGGGTTCCTTGTTGTTTCGTGTCGGGTTCTCGGTTCACATATAACACACATACATATATACATACAATGCACACAAAACAAAGCACATAAAAGTTCACGTTATCATTTTAACTAGTCACATAACGTACAAGCAAGTTACAACGAAAGGTTCTAGATTTCGAGTTGTCACATCATCCCCAAGTTGAAAGAAATTTCGTCCCGAAATTTGATGGCACTCACTGAGGAAGCTAGTTAAGTTGCATGGTTTTCCTGGTTTTCCTGGGGTGTCACATCCACCCCCCGTTGATCTGGAATTTCGTCCCGAAATTCCGTAGCTTCAGCCTCAGTAGCGTTTGTACTGTTCTCAAACAGTTGGGGATACTTTTGTTTCATCCGATCTTCGCGCTCCCAGGTAAACTCTGGGCCGCGACGTGAGTTCCAACGAACTCGAACAAGAGGTATTCTAGTGCTCTTGAGGACCTTAACATCCCGGTCCGTGATCTCGACAGGTTCTTCGACGAATTTCAACTGTTCGTCGATCGTGAGTTCCTTCAGAGGAACTACGTGCGTCTCATCTGACAGACACTTCTTCAGATTTGACACATGGAAAACGTTGTGAACTGCCCCGAGTTCTGCTGGTAATTTCAGTCTGTAGGCCACCTTGCCTATTTTCTCAAGAATTTCGAAAGGTCCAACGTACCGTGGATTGAGTTTGCCGCGTTTACCAAAACGAACCACACCCTTCCAGGGTGAAACTTTGAGTAATACCCGCTCCCCAACCTGGAGCTCAAGTGGTTTCCTGCCCTTATCGGCGTATGCCTTCTGACGGTCACGAGCGGCCGCCATGCGTTGTCGTATTTGAGCAATCCGCTCAGTAGTGTCTACCACATGTTCTGGACCAGTGATCTGACTATCCCCCACCTCTGCCCAACAGAGGGGTGACCGGCATTTACGTCCGTACAATGCCTCAAACGGAGCAGCTTTAATGCTGGTGTGGTAGCTGTTATTATACGAGAATTCCACGAGTGGCAGATGCCTTTCCCAGCTGTTGCCAAAGTCGATTACACATGCACGAAGCATGTCTTCTAAGGTCTGAATAGTTCGCTCGGACTGCCCGTCCGTCTGTGGGTGATACGCTGTGCTCATATCTAGACGTGAGCCAAAAGACTTGTGCATTGCCTGCCACAGTTCCGAAGTAAAACGTGCATCTCGATCAGAGATAATAGAAGTGGGCACCCCGTGCCTCGAAACAACTTCCTTGAGGTATATTTCCGCCAGAGTGGAGAACTTATCCGTCTCCTTGATTGCCAAGAAATGTGCGGATTTCGTGAGTCGATCCACGATCACCCAGATAGTATCGTTTCCGCGCTGGGATCTAGGTAGGCCAGTAACGAAATCCATGGAAATTTGCTCCCATTTCCATTGTGGTATCTCTGGTTGCTGAAGTAGGCCTGAAGGTTTCTGATATTCTGTCTTGACTCGCGCACAAGTCAAACACTTGCTGACGTAAGTTGCTATGTGGGCCTTCATGCTAGGCCACCAATACGTAGTTTTAATATCGTGGTACATCTTGTCCGAACCAGGGTGTACCGAGTAGCGAGATTTGTGCGCTTCATCCATCACAAGTTCCCGTAAATCGCCATAGTGCGGGACCCAAATGCGTCCTGTTACATAATAAGCACCGTCTTCCTTCTGTTCTAAGCGTTGCCTTGACCCGCGTAGAGCTTCTGCTCTAACGTTTTCTGGTTTCAGTGCTTCTATCTGAGCAGCTCGTATTTGCGAAGGTAGACTAGAATGTATCGTGAGTTGTAAAGCTCTTACACGCTTAGGCGTAGTGTCCTTTCGACTCAGGGCGTCCGCCACTACATTGGCCTTGCCCGGGTGATACCTGATAGAGCACTCGTAATCATTCAGCAGCTCGACCCATCGTCGCTGCCGCATATTCAGTTCCTTCTGTTTGAATATGTGTTCTAAACTTCTGTGGTCGGTGTAGATGGCGCACTTGGTTCCGTAAAGGTAATGCCGCCATAACTTAAGTGCGAAAACAACCGCTCCCAGCTCTAAATCATGTGTCGTGTAGTTCTTCTCGTGAACTTTAAGTTGTCGTGAGGCGTAAGCTATGACTTTATCTCGTTGCATCAATACACAACCAAGACCTTGAATTGATGCATCACAGTAAACCACAAAATCGTCTGTGCCTTCTGGCAGTGAAAGGATAGGTGCACTGCAAAGTCTATCCTTTAGATGCTGAAAAGCTAACTCTTGTGCATTTCCCCAATGATAAACAACGCCTTTCTGCGTTAGTAAGGTGAGAGGCTGCGCGATCTTAGAAAAATCCTTAATGAATCTCCTGTAATATCCTGCCAATCCCAAAAATTGGCGAATTTCCTTTGGTGTGCGAGGCGCAGGCCAGTTCTTAATAGATTCCACTTTGGATGGATCAACGTGAATCCCATCCTTGTTCACCACATGCCCTAGGAAATGGACTTCACGAAGCCAGAAGTCGCATTTCGAGAATTTTGCGTAAAGCTGTTCCTTCCGAAGGAGTTCCAAAATAAGTCGTAGATGCTGTTCGTGCTCTTCTTTACTCTTAGAATAGATCAGGATGTCGTCGATGAAGACTATAACAAACTTGTCCAGGTACGGTTTGCACACTCGATTCATCAAATCCATAAAAACTGCCGGTGCGTTCGTCAGCCCAAACGGCATGACCAGAAACTCATAGTGCCCATATCGAGTCCTAAAAGCCGTCTTAGAGACATCCTCTTCCCGAACTCTCAGCTGGTGATATCCCGATCTCAAATCGATCTTCGAATAGTAGCTCGACCCCTGCAACTGGTCGAACAAGTCGTCAATACGCGGTAGAGGATAACGATTCTTCACAGTCACCTTGTTGAGTTCGCGATAGTCGATACACATTCTGAAGGTACCATCCTTCTTTTTCACAAAAAGTACTGGAGCTCCCCAAGGCGATGAGCTAGGACGAATAAAACCCTTATCCAAGAGTTCTTGTAGTTGCGTGGAGAGTTCTTCCAACTCTGATGGCGCTAAACGATAAGGTGCACGGGCTACAGGCGCGGCTCCAGGAGCTAAATCAATCTGAAACTCGACTTGGCGATGGGGCGGAAGACCAGGTAATTCCTCAGGGAATACCTCAGGATAGTCGCGTACAACGGGAAAATCTTCTAACTTCTTCTCCTTTTCTGTGGTATCAGTAACTAAAGCCAAAATCGCAGTGTGGCCCTTTCGTAAGCATTTCTGAGCCTTAAGAAGAGAGATGATGTTCTCAACAGCACTTCTCTTGTCGCCACGAATCATGAGAGGTTCACTACCTAAACCAGGAATACGAACGATCTTCTCGTTGCAAAGAATCTCTGCTCGGTGTTGGGATAACCAATCCATCCCAATGACAACGTCGAAACTACCCAAGACAATAGGAATAAGATCGATAGCGAAGGTCTGATTAGCGAGAATAAGCTGGCAACCCTTGACTACGTGCGAGGCTTCCAAACTCTTACCATTAGCTAGCTCTACGGTGTGCTTGTCGCTCAGGGGTGTAGGAATACGCTTAAGCATCTTACTAACTTCTAGTGACACATAGCTAGTATCGGCACCCGAATCAAATAAGACTGTAACATAAAAGTCGTCGAGAAGGAACTTACCCGTCACCACGTTGGGATCATTCCTTGCTTCACCTTGACCAATCACGAACACACGTCCCCTAGCACCATTGTTGTTGTTGTTCCCATTGTTACCATTCCCCTGATTGTTGTTGTTCTGGTTCAGTTGGGGACAATCCTTCTTGAAGTGGCCTTCAGCTCCACACTGAAAGCACCCTTTGTTGTTACCCTGCTGCTGTCGCTGGTTCTGCTGAGGTTGCTGACGATTCTGGTTGACGGGGTATGCGCTTCTGCAATCCTTTGCAACATGACCAGGCTTGTTGCATCGATGACAGTTGCCCCTGGTGCATGGCCCACTGTGGTGTAGGCTGCAGCGATTGCACTTGGGGTGATTCCCCTTGTATCCACCATGACTTTGACCACCAGACGACTGCTGACTGGGGCTCTTGTGATCGTCCGTCTTTCTCTGCTGAGACTGAGTTTGCACTGAAGTTGAACCCCTGCTTGAAGTTCCATCCCATTTCCGTTTATCCCCACTAGAAGTACCAGAAGTAGTTGCAGCACCTATACGCTTCGGTAACTTGTTCTGCTCCACCGCTTGGTCAGTGAGACGGTGAGCCAACTGTACAACCTGCTGGATAGTAGTCAACCTCGCTGAAGTCACATGACTTTGGATCTCTGGCACCAAGCCCTTGAGATAGAGTTCAATTCGCTTGTAGGGAGGATCCACCATAGTAGGACACAACAAAGCAAGCTCATGCGATCTCTTAGTGTATGCCTCAATTTCTGACCCCGACATCTTAAGATTGTAGAACTCATCTTCCAGTTTGTGAATGTCGTCACGACTGCAGTATTCCTCCCTGATCATTTCCTTGAAAGTTTCCCATGGGGTGGCGTTGGCAGCAACCAACCCTAACATCTGCACCTGAGCATTCCACCACGTGAGGGCCAAACCCTCGAGAGTACCAGTAGCATACTTCACCCTGCGCGCTTCAGGGCATTCGCACATTTCGAACACAGACTCCAGTTTCTCAAACCAGTGTAGGAGACCTACTGCTCCTTCAGTGCCGCTAAAAGTCGTGGGTCGACAGTTCATAAAGGTCTTAAAAGTGCACACCGGTGCCTGAGCATACTGACCTAAGGTAGGTGAAAGAAAAGACAGAGATTATCACAAAGGTTGGTTCACGAGAGTAGGATCCAAATGATCCTAGAACAATTTCGGACTGCAGGATATACCTCCTGCGTGTGCAGCTGCGAGCGCTGCGGCAACTCGTTCGTTGATCAAAGCCGTCAACTGGGCTTGTGTCATGTTAACGCGTCCAGACATGGTTCTTCATAACAAGAGTAACACGTGTGAGAGAGGTTCGCGAAAGCACGATAGTAGGACAGAGTAAGCACGCACGTGTTCAAACAACAGTAGCTATACTAATCAAGCATACTATGAGCAATGTACTACGTAATTAACAAGTAGGCAATATACATACATCATATTACCTAGAACATCGAGCCTTGCATGAGGAGCGAAGTGTCGTTGTGGACCGTTGAGCACTAAACCGGTTATAGTCTGGTTTTAACAAAAACGTTTCTCCTTTATTAAAACCAAGTTCACTATAACCAATGGCTCTGATACCAATCTGTCACACCCCCAAAATCCACCTGCGGATAACGCCCGCTCCGAGGGCGTGACTGACCAGGATCCAGCCACCAATCATACTGAACAAGCATATAAGTAGTTATAAAAGTTTAACCATCACAATTGGTGTTTCAAAACAAACAAGTTAAGTTGCAAGCGGAAGCATAAGTTCAAAGTTATAACATAAGTTCCAAAAGTTTTCAAGTTTTAACATAACATGTAACAATCCCTGTCCCACAACGATCCTCCTCCATGCAAGCTCCAGCTCAGTACCTATGGTCCTGCAAAGCATGTAGTAACGAGTCAACAACTAGTTGAGTGAGTTCACGGGTGGGCGTTCGTTTTAGTTGTTTTCGAAAACAGTTTACTTTATCTGGCATCCTGCCGTGGGGGTTACCCCATAGTTTTAAAAACGTGACCAGTTCATTCCCAGTTACTCCGGCACTCCGGCCGTGGGGGCTACCCCATGTACATCATCTGGCTCTCCAGCCGTGGGGGCTACCCCATGTGTATACTAGACTCGTTACCGTATCGATTGCTGACTGTAGTCATGTTTATGTGCCCTGAAAACATCAATGTCTATCATCATTGACGTGCCCCAGATCCATTAGTTCACGCCCGTCCTCTGCGGCACGGTGTGAGGCTTGTCAGACCTAAATAGCGCTATCTAACTAATGACCCGCTCGCCATTGGCCCGGCGATTAGTCGATACAAAAAGGAGGGACTTCGTGATAGAGTTTTAGTCTAGTACGTTTATCCGTCCATCCGGACGAGGAATCACATTCCTGAACCACTGACGTCCTACCCGAGGTAGACGAGGAACCCACGTTCCTTAACCCCGTTCCCAACCCAGGGAATCCCATGCTTTGTAAAGGGTGTGAACTCACCTTGGTTTGCTCGGCAGTCAAACACAGAAAGTCAATCAAGTCGCAAGTAGTCAATAACGTCCTAACACGGATATCACGTATAATCAGATTCGAACCAAGTAGTGTACAAATGTTCAACACGTTTGGCAAGCACGTTTAGCAGTAACAGTTAACAGTCAATAGAAGCACATACGGTTCACAAGTTCAGCCCAACTACTTAGGCCCAAACACGTAAAAGCAGTTAACACAGAAGCCCATCAGTCTGGCCCATTAACTAAGGCCCAAAAGTGTGGTCTCGAGTCGCAACCGGACTCGCAAGCATGGTCTCGAGTCATGCTGTGTGTTGATCATGGATGGTTGCGAGTCGCAACCGGTGTCGCAACCGTAGTCTCGGTTCATCATGCTAAGGTCTCGAGTCGCAACGGGACTCGTAACCTGTGGTTTCGGCTTGTCCTGTTATGGTTGCGAGTCGCAACCGCGTAGTCTCGAGTTGTAACGCTGTGGTTGCGAGTCGCAACGGGTGATTGCGAGTCGGTAAGCTGTCGTTGTCAAGTTCACGTGTTGATGCAGATATGGTCAGATTAATGGTACATTATAATCAGGCCCAAATCAGGAAACTACCAATAGCATTCCACTAACAGTTTTCCTAATCAGGTTACTAGTCAAAGATGGATCAAAATCACAAGGGTTTTCACATTCTTAACTATCATTCAAAGTGTTCTTCATACATTCAAAGCATATATTCAAGTTCTTCATAACATAAACAACACTTATTCACCCAAAATCATGAACAACTATCAAGATACAATTTACTAGCATGCATCCTACTTGACAAACATATTCATTAGCCGATTTTCTTAGTATAAACACCCAAACTTTTCGGATCTAATCCAAGTGCAACCAATATCATCATTCACCCTTTTTAACATACAATGAACCCATTTTCATCATCAAATATTTATGTATAGTTCAACTAATAACAAGAAACATTCATGAACCGATTTCTTTTCAAAACATTATGTATAACTCATCTTAACATATTGTCACATAATCTCATCTTACAAACATAACATGAACACACTAACATTCAACAAAGCATTAAGAACACTAACCGGTTATGGGTTTCGAGGGTGTGTGAAAAGCTTCCAACCGGGTGTGTGTGTGAGCCGATCCAAGTCCAAAGATCCAAGAATGATGGAGTGTGTTTGTGTTCTAGAGTTTAGGTGAGAGAGAGAAGTAGGAGAGTGTGTGTTGTAATGTTCAACAAAATGGTAACACTAACTAAGGTAGTGTATTTATAGTCAAAGTTCCAAGTGTGTGCACCCTATGGGTTTCGGCTAAGGGTTTACGGCCCAAAGGCCCAACCGGCCAAAGGTTCTCGGCCCAAGGCCCAAAACCGATTACTAGTCACTCGAGACCTCATGGTCTCGAGTCGGGTTCCTTGTTGTTTCGTGTCGGGTTCTCGGTTCACATATAACACACATACATATATACATACAATGCACACAAAACAAAGCACATAAAAGTTCACGTTATCATTTTAACTAGTCACATAACGTACAAGCAAGTTACAACGAAAGGTTCTAGATTTCGAGTTGTCACATCATCCCCAAGTTGAAAGAAATTTCGTCCCGAAATTTGATGGCACTCACTGAGGAAGCTAGTTAAGTTGCATGGTTTTCCTGGTTTTCCTGGGGTGTCACAAATCACATTGAAACAATTCAATTAAAGGCTTAAAGCATTAAAACAAGTTGTTAATATTCAAGTGTAGGTTCAGTGGTTTTGAGAATCTCAATACATGATCACGTGATTGATATTGAGGATTTCAAATTGTGTTGACAGATTGCTTTGATCAAATTAAAAAAAAAAATCATTGATATTGTTGTCGGCCATGTAATAAATTTCATCAGTTTGCATTAAAATCAAATACAGTTTGCACGTGAGTTCATTACACATTTAAGAAGTTGCATGTGAGTATATTGTCACATAATTATCGAGTGGCAACTCGATCGAGTCATAATCCGATTCATTACAAGTTGTTTGTTGAAGTTTTAAATGCAAGCATCGAGTGGCAATCCGAACGGATTACCATCCGATTCTAATCATTCTATTTGCTTGTGTCTCAGGTCCAAGTGTCGGATCTTCACCCGATCGGACAGCACCTCACCCAAACAGACAGCATACCACCCGATCGGACAACATCCCACCCGATCGGACAGCACCTCACCCGATCGGACAGCCTATCACTCGATCAGATCACCATCCGATCCGCTGTCATCTGATTTCTGTTGACTTTCGTTGACCATGTCCGATTGGTTGCACATTCCATATAACCGTTCATTTTAAACTGATCGTTTGTTTGTTCGTTTGCATGAGATTCAAGGTGATAAATGAGGTGAAAAATTCAAGAAGCGTTTCGAAGATGTCGGAAATTGGCGAAGAGTTTTATAACACATTTTATAACGCGTTCACATCTGAAGAAACTCCAGTGACACCAAAGAATGCTACAACCGTGATTTCTGAGAGTCTGAATCATGATAACGTGTACGGAAATCATATGAGGCCACCAAAGCTCATGAATATCGAAGATTATCACCGGTGGTATGAAAGATTTGAGAACTGGGTGCAAGCCTATGCTTATGATAGTTGGATCATGTTAACAATAGGCTATGAAAAACCAAGAAATGAAAAACATGAATTAATTACACTTAAACAATTCACAGCTGATGATAAAAAGGAATATTCAAGTGAATTAAGAATGAAAACTCTACTTCAACAATCTGTCAGAGAGGATATATTCTCACTACTTCAGCATGGTGAAATGTCTAAGTCAATTTGGGAAGCATTAAAGTTGAAAGCTGAAGGTGGGAAGGATATCAAGAAAAACAAGATATCATTGTTGAAGAAGGAGTTTGACTAGTTTGGTTGCATGAAGAATGAAACAGTTCGTCAAATGATAGAACGATTTTGCCATCTGAAGATTGAAATGGAAAGGTTTGGAAGCCACAAAGAGAGAGAAGAGATGGTGGATAAACTCGTCGAGGCATTGCCACATGAGGAAGATTGGAAAACCTATGTGATCGTTTTGAAAAATGATGATAAATTCGACGAGATGACATTAGATAGCTTGATTGAGAAAATAGAGGGACATGATTTGTTGCTACAAAAACAAAACAAGATGTCCAGCTCTAGTTATCAACAGAACGTTGATCTATACTATCGCAGAGGAATGCTACAAAAGAATGAATCTCCAAAGATTAGAACCGGTTAGAGTGCAGAAAAGACTGATGACTCGTCAAACAACAAATCTTCGAGCTATGATCCAGGATATCATTCTTCATCTGCATCTGCATCGTCAAAATCTAATCCAAACCAGGATTGGAAAAATTCTCCACTTTTGAACAATGAGTTTGCTCAACAGCACATGAGTTTCTTAGCTTCTATTCTGGTATCTTACGAAGGTTTAATTGCAGGTAAGATCGGAAATCCAAACATGACGAAGGAGGATTACGATCAAGTCGATCCAGAAGATATGGAACTCATGGACATCCGCTGGTGCATGGCAAGTGTCATCCGAAGAGCTCAAAGGTTCATGGAGATAACTGGCAAAAAGTTCTTGGAGGCCCGGACATGAAGATAGGTTTCAACAAGAACAAAGTCACTTGCTTCAAGTGCAAACAAAAGGGGTACTTCAAGAGAGAATGCACGAACAACAAAGCTGATGATAGTGTGAATCATTTTTATGAGGATTACTACAAAAAGGCATTTTATCATCAGAATAACGAGCAACCAACCAGAAAGCAGATTGAAGAAGGACCTTCTAAGGAAAAAAGACAAGTTGTTTTGACACTTCATGATCGTAGTGAATCCAATATACAAAATGAAAAATCTGTTTGGGAAAATTTTGATTGGGATAAATACTTTGATGAGACGGAAGGACTGACGGGTGGTCCGTAGGACAACCCTTAAGTGCCTTAAAAATATTAAAATCCCATGCTTTACACGTTTAATTGTTTGAACTTGGTAACTACTAGTTGTTTGGACGTGCAGGTGCAAATGAAGCTTAAAAGGGAAGTAATTTGGAGCATCAATGAAAAAATCAATTTTTGGAATTGAAGAATAAAGAGGATAGCATGATAGAGGGCGAAATTACGAGAACGTAGGCGAAAACGGTGAAGAAAACGGAGTTGAAACGAAAAAGTTATGTTGAAAACAAGTTTTCATGTTGAAGCCTGCCGTAAGCTACGGCAAGGGCCATAGCTTACGGCGCTGACTGGCACTTTTTGTCACCGTATGACAGTTTAAAGCCACCGTAAGCCATTCCAAGCCACCGTAAGCTACGGTGCCCACCGTAGCTTACGGCGCCAACTGTTCTAAAATTGTAACTCATGCATTAATGGGCCACTTGATGATGCTCTCCTATCATGGGTTTTCGGTTACACAACATTGGGAGACGAATTTTGGCTAACTTTTGGAGCTTGAAGACTATCTCTATCATTTTTTTTCATGTTCTTAACTTGTTTGAAGATTAAAACTAGTAGTATGATGTTGCTTCAAGCCATGAGTGGCTAAACACTTGATGATTGTCCTGGATTGAAGGTTTGATTGAGACATTTCATGTTTGATTTTCTTTATTTCTAGAATAACAAACTTTGTCTTTATGATTTATTTGTTATGGTGTGTGATTGTTTGTTAGTAACTTGTTAATTCTTATGTTGAACTAATTAGAAACCATACGTTCTTGGTGTCGTTGGCAATCGAGATATCATGGGTATAGTTAGGCTTGGGTAAAGGTTGATTGATCATCGGGTAACAACCTCACGTTCTAGGAATCTGAGTACTTAGTTCCCTTTCATCACTGCAAGTAATCACACATGAGCTATGTCTATGTAGTTCTTTCTAGTGAAATGATAATATGAATGTCGAAATAAACCGGAAATCTAGGATGGTCATTTGTCTCTAATTTGCTTACAACCAAAACTTTTCTTTTGCAATTCAATTAGTTAAAGTTAGTTTTCAAACCAATCCAATCAAATCAACTCTTGAATTTTATTTTCTTGCAATTAGCTTAACTTAGTTCACTTAGATAAATCCTCGAATAACACACATTCCACAAACTCCCTGTGTTCGATACCCACTTACCGCTATCTATTTAGTAGTAATTGGATTAAATTTGATTGTGACCACGACATCACGTCAAATTTTGGCGCCGTTGCCGGGGAGTACTGCGCAATGTGTGTTATCTTGTGTATTAGTTAAAAAAATAAAATAAAAAAATTAAAAAAAAATAAAAAAAAATCCCAAAAAGATTTTATTTAATGTTCATGATTTACACTTGGTAGTTGCGTGGTGTTGTGCAGGATGGCAGTGCATTACACACATTTCAGCTTCTCTACGTGTAGACTGTGCGGGGGTCCACGTCATCCGTGTATCGGTTGCCATGAGGCCCACTACAGGAGGGCACATGGAAAACCGGTGTCTTATGTTTCATAGCTTCCACCTCCATCATACGTTGATGATTATGAATCAGAAATGGAGGATGATTATTACTCGGATGGATATGATCGGGATGAGGATGTTTACTATGAGACAAGGATGGATAGTCTATGTTTTTGTTGCGGTCGCGATCACACTTATGATTATGATGTGTGCATGGTGTATTCAGAAAACCCAAAGTATTGGAATAAAAAAATGATGGATGCACGCATCTTAAGACCGTATCAGGGATATCGATAATATCATCCCGAAGAGTATTCTGAGCCCGAAGGCGTTTATACTTATCAGACCGAGGAGGAGAAAGAGCTTGCTATATTGGAAGTGACTTTGTCTAAACTCGAGCAATATTTAGCAACACCCAACTTGTCCGATAAAGATCGAATCAGCTGTTTAGTTTCTAAGTGTCATAATTTAAAAATGAAGATAGAGATAGAACAACGCCTCTCACCATTACCTAATGATATTAGAGATTATTCTCACATGAAGGAGGAGGTTGTGGAGGATAACACCACACCAATGAGTCCTTTATCCGATGAAGAGTCACTGGTGGATCAGATGGTGTGTGCAGATGATGAGGCAGAACAGTCTGAGGAGATGAATATGTGTACCGAACCTCTTCCCATATCAATCATTCAAAATAACAAGTGTGGGGAAGAGGGTTCGAGGAAGAAGATGAGAAGGGTGAAACCACAAGACATCAGGGTATACATCATGAAGTGGATTAGTGAAACCCGAAGGTGCAGTCTTAACATGCCAATTATACTGACAAATCTATGGAGATGGCATGTAAATTTTCCGGGCATTCGTTGGAAATGTTTTGGGTAAGTGTGCATTGAGACCACCATAACACATATCAGGTATGGTCTGGCTGAAGACCTTTAAACTTAGCAATCTTGGGAGGCAACCCGAGGATGTAGAGTATTGTATTCGTGTTTTGTATTTTGTTTTGTTTTGTTTTGTTTTGTTTTGTTTTGTTTTGTTTTGTTTTGTTTTGTTTTGTTTTGTTTTGTTTTGTTTTGTTTTGTTTTGTTTTGTTTTGTTTTGTTTTGTTTTGTTTTGTTTTGGTGTTGTGTTTGTGTTTTTGCAGGTTGCTATGTTTCAATCCTCGCGGATGCAATGATTCAAGTGTGGGGATGTTTGGCAACATCCCCGTTGAGATATCAGCGAATCCAAGAGATGTTTATGTTCCTGTCCGATTACTACAGGTGCATCATTACCAACACTACTGATTTACAAATCAGGTCGTGTCTTTTTCTCATTGTGTGCACCTTTGTATATATTCATGTTTTTGTTTATGGTTGGGCGGATGGGTGGTGTTTTGATGTGTTTAGTTTATGGGTTGTGAAGGATTGGTGGTGTTCCTAATAATTAGAATAAAAAAGAAATAAAAAAATAAAAAGGAATTTGGGATTTGAGAGTATTAGCGAAAGCTAATGTTGTTGGTTAAAAGCGATCTTTTCCTCAAAACCATACATTGGGTCTATGTATCCCAAGTGTAGGGATGATGGGAGGAATTTTTGAGAATTTTAAAAATTTTTGTGCAGCCAAGCGAAAATTGTCAAAATTTAAAAACTTGATATTGTTCCACTTGACACACCGACACTCATTTCTAGTCCTTTATTGGTGAGAGTTTGAGCCACATATGATTATTAATGATGCTTTCTTTGTTTTGAGTGGCGGTGTGTTTATTGTGTTAATAGAACTTGTGTATGAAATCTTGTTAAATCCTAGAGTTAGCATGCTTGTGAAAATGATAGGGGACTTTTAGGTAGCTTCGTCTAGATGTGTGAGAGTGTGGGAATTGGTGGTTGGACCTCATACATTACATATATGAGCTTGGTATTGTGAGGGGTGGGGGTTTGGTCTTTAGAAAGCCATGTTTGAGCCTTATACCATTCGGTTGTGACCCAAACCTACTTCTTACAAAAAAAAAACTTTACCTATTGAGATGACCCGGTTTAGGAGATTTAGTATGTAATGTTGATGTCCTTGTATATATTTTTGAGCTTTTATGTCTTATCTTTGTTAAAAAAAGAGAAAAAAAAAAGAAAAAAAAAGAGAAAAATATGAGAAAAATACAAAAAGAAGTATTTAGTTGCAATAGAAGTTGAGAAGTTGATGATGTTTTGTATATAGTTGATGTATGCGTTGTTTAGTGGTAGAAATAAAAACCGGGTCAAATCAATTAGCTACTTGCATATATATTCCACCATTTCCCTACCTTTACACATAGCCCCGTTACAACCCGAATGTCCTTTTGATTCATAAGCATGCTAGGTATTTGATAGGAGGAAACTTGATATGTATACAAGCTTATTGTCGCACAATCACACACTTGCATTGAGCGTGTTAGCATAATGTTGCTAATATTACTTGTCACCGAGAGTTGTTGTGAGGGGTGTATCATGTGGTATGATAAAAAGTTTGTAAAAGGATGGTACATTTTAGCTTGGTTTGCATGTTGATCGCTTGTGGTTTTGAAATGGTTAGTGAATGAGTTGCTTGGGACAAGCAACGGGTAAGTGTGGGGATGTGACGGGAGGTCCGTAGGACAACCCTTAAGTGCCTTAAAAAGATTAAAATCCCATGCTTTACACGTTTAATTGTTTGAACTTGGTAACTACTAGTTGTTTGGACGTGCAGGTGCAAACGAAGCTTAAAAGGGAAGTAATTTGGAGCATCAATGAAAAAATCAATTTTTGGAATTGAAGAATAAAGAGGATAGCATGATAGAAGACGAAATTACGAGAACGTAGGCGAAAACGGTGAAGAAAACGGAGTTGAAACGAAAAAGTTATGTTGAAAACAAGTTTTCATGTTGAAGCCTGCCGTAAGCTACGGCAAGGGCCGTAGCTTACGGCGCTGACTGGCACTTTTTGTCACCGTATGACAGTTTAAAGCCACTGTAAGCCATTCCAAGCCACCGTAAGCTACGGTGGCCACCGTAGCTTACGGCACCGACTGTTCTAAAACTGTAACTCATACATTAATGGGCCACTTGATGATGTTTTATGCTCTCCTATCATGGGTTTTCGGTTACACAACATTGGGAGACGAATTTTGGCTAACTTTTGGAGCTTGAAGACTATCTCTATCATTGTTTTTCATGTTCTTAACTTGTTTGAAGATTAAAATTAGTAGTATGATGTTGCTTCAAGCCATGAGTGGCTAAACACTTGATGATTGTCCTGGATTGAAGGTTTGATTGAGACATTTCATGTTTGATTTTCTTTATTTCTAGAATAACAAACTTTGTCTTTATGATTTATTTGTTATGGTGTGTGATTGTTTGTTAGTAACGTGTTAATTCTTATGTTGAACTAATTAGAAACCATACGTTCTTGGTGCCGTTGGCAATCGAGATATCATGGGTATAGTTAGGCTTGGGTAAGGGTTGATTGATCATCGGGTAACAACCTCACGTTCTAGGAGTCTGAGTACTTAGTTCCCTTTCATCACTGCAAGTAATCACACATGAGCTATGTCTATGTAGTTCTTTCTAGTGAAATGATAATATGAATGTCGAAATAAACCGGAAATCTAGGATGGTCATTTGTCTCTAATTTGCTTACAACCAAAACTTTTCTTTTGCAATTCAATTAGTTAAATTTAGTTTTAAAACCAATCCAATCAAATCAACTCTTGAATTTTATTTTCTTGCAATTAGCTTAACTTAGTTCACTTAGATAAATCCTCGAATAACACACATTCCACAAACTCCCTGCGTTCGATACCCACTTACCGTTATCTATTTAGTAGTAAGTGGATTAAATTTGATTATGACCATGACATCACGTCAAATTTTGGCGTCGTTGCCCGGGAGTAGTGCGCAATGTATGTTATCTTGTGTATTAGTTAATAAAATAAAATATAAAAGAAGAACGAAAAAAAAAGAGAAAAAATATGAGAAAAATACAAAAAGAAGGATTTAGTTGCAAAAGTAGTTGAAAATGTTGATGAAGTTGTGTATATAGTTGATGTTTGCTTTGTTTAGTAGTAGAAATAAAAACCGGGTCGAATCAATGAGCTACCGTCAAGGACCCAGAATTGTAATTCATGATGATGAAGGGTATGATTGGAGTCAACATGACAAAGTAGTTGGAAAAGCCAAACCAATGGTTGCTGAGATCAAACAAAGTTGAGAAGAAAGGCATGCTCGCATTAGGCTAGATGAAGTGTATGATGCCTACAAGGAAGCAACACAAGCAGGCAGGTGGAGCAAAGAAAAAGAATGCTTTGTCGATCCTCAAGGAAATCCGATGGTTAATCCTGAAACGGTTGATTTTGAAGCACTAGTTGCTGCAATACCGACTGTGAGTGTTTGGTGCAAAGGCCTTGAGGAGATTCCAAGGTATAAAGAAAAGGTTGAAGAAGGCATTAGGAAGGTGATATATGCCAGTCTGGAGAAGAAAAAGAAGACGATTAAGGAGATTGTGGATGAGAGTGAAAAGCTGGTGAAGGAAGTGAAGAAAGAAGATGAAAAATTTGAGGAAGAGAAGCAGCAGGTGTTTGAAGAAGATCAGAATCAACAAGCAAACAAAACCACAGTGCCAATCACTGAGCTAACAACCCAAACTGATTCTTCTGATCAATCAGTTGATAATAAAGCTGAACAACATTACAAGAAATGCATGGAAACGTGCAGTGCTTGTACTGAAAAGGATGAAAAGCTTAAAATCAAAGACACTGAATTCACTAAAATAGAAAAGATTTTCAAAAATAAAAGTCATGAAATGATTGAAAATGAAAAGTTTTGAAATAAGAAAATGAAAGATTGAAACAAAGATGTGATGATCTTGAAAAAGAAAACAAAATATTGAAAGAAAAGTGTTCAGCTGTTTGCAACGAATGTGATCCAAAAGATAAAACAATTCAAGAGTTGCAAAAAGAATATGATGGAATGAAATTGTCATATCATACTGTAAAAGAAGCTTATGAAACTTTGAAAAGTAAAGTCAAAAGTTTAGATGATAGATTGTCCGCATGTTAGAAAACAACTAAATTTCTTGAAGCCAGATATGAAGGAAAACAAATGGTTTTAAATCAATATATTGATGATGTTGCTAAGCTTAAACAAGAACTGGCAGATAAAGAAAAGTTGGTCAATAAACTGCAAAGTTATCATGCTTCTTCATACATTCTGGAACGTATTTTCAACATCACGCCCGATGGAAAAGAGTCAGAAAAGAACAAAAAGGGAATTGGGTCTGAATACCATCAGGTTCCACCACCGTTGGAGAATAATTATACATTCTATGATGGTGAAAAGGTGGAAAAAGCAATAAACATGGTTGACCAGTTACCCGAAAACATCGATGTGACATACACCAAATCTGATGACATCAGTGATTCATAGGTGGTTGGTAAGGTTGTTGAAAGTGTTCTAGCAGAGGAGTCTACTAAAACAGATAAGTCTGAATCACAAGATGAAAATGAGGGAAGTTTTCATGATAGTTATATTAAACACTCAAAATCTGAAAAAGTTGTGAATGATGATTCAAAAGGATTGGTTTGTACCATGATTGGATCGGACAAATTATTTTTGGATAATGAATTCCCAATTCAAAATGTGATTTCAGATAAAATCAACAAAGTTTTCAAACTGGTAGAGATTCAAAATTCTGAAATTTCAAAGTTTGATGGAAAAGGTCACAGAACTTTTTATAACAAACCTGATTACAAAAAGAAAAACATGAAGGCTGGGTTGGGTTATAAAAAGAAACAAAAGTGGAAAAGAAATGAAACACCAAATTATCAGGAAAAGATGAACTTTGTTCACGGTACAAGTTCTGAAGAAGAGAAAGAACTCCAATTTAGGCGACAGTCTAATGAAGAGTTCTATGCTCAAAGGAAACAGCAACAACAACAGGCTAAAGATGTGTCCAAGAGAACATGCTTTAAGTGTGATCAAATTGGACATCTCTGTCGAAATTGTCCAAATCTTAAACCTGTTGGTGTTGAAACGAAAAAGAAGTCTGATGTTGTGAATCAGAAATCAACCAAGTTTGAATCAAAGAAAACTTGGAAGCCGAAAATGTCAAAGGCTGATGATATATTGAAAAATACATCCTTTATTCGTGTATATTTTGTACATTTTATCGTTATTTATAGTTTAGTTTTATTTAGAATTACGTACTATTGATCAAAGTTTGGTTTTCCAGGTCTTGATACATTCATTGGCTGAAAATTGAGTGGAAACGAGCTATATTCTTGAAGCATTACATCCTGGAACAAGTCACAAAGAGTTAGAATTATTTTAAGAGTTTTGGGGTGTTAAAGATGGATTTTTAAAGAAACATTCTGTGAAAAGCACGTGCTCGCGTAGCGCTAGCACCAGAAGCCTCCATGCTCGCGCTACGCTAGCAACTCATGAAGAAAATTTGGATCCTTTTTCACTCCCGTAGCGTGAGCACTATAGGGGTGACCCATCGCGCTACGCGACGGGTAGGCTTGCGAGAATTTGTTTTTTATGGGCTAGGGTTTTCTATATAATGAAAAATTAATGATCATTAAAGGGGATTACAGATCAAGAAACCCTAGGGCGATTTTTGAAGCAGATTTTGAGCTTTTCGGAGAGTTTTGGCTAACGGGAATCATCCGGTTGAAGCTAGGAGCGTGGAAGTGAAGATTGTTCGGGTTTTATCTCCCAGTTTTCTTTAATTTTATGTTTTCGATCTTTTCCAATGAATTCTTGTTTTGAACTTGATTTGTTTATGTTAGACATCATGTTTCTTGGATAAACCCTAGATACTACCTAGACTAGATGATGGTTTGATTAAAGTTTGGATCTTTTAACGGTTTTTATTGTTTGACTATGGATTGATTTCTGAAAGTAAATTGTTCTAGAATTTCTAATTCGGTGCATGTGCGTATTTACTTTTGATTGTTGATTATTTACTGTTTCACATAGATTTTAGTGAATGTCTTTCACATAATAAATTTGTGTTGATTATTTGCATCCTTGCGGGTTCGGATGATCTTTGGGTAAATCGTCCGATAGCCTTAGAAACAGAAATTAAAATACAATCAGAAGTAAATATTCTTCTTAACTTGTCGCTGAGAGGCTCGAGTTAGTTATTAGGTCTCAGTGCAGTATATATCTAAAATAGATTTTGAGAGAAATCGGTTTTAGTTCCCTAATTGCATTTGTGTCTAGTAAACCAAGTTAGAACCTAGAATTGCCTTAGATTGTCGCGCTGAGAGGTAGATATTCGTATTAGGGCACTTTTAGAGTCGTTAGAGGACTGAGAGGAAGTCTAACAGCCGGTATTCATAACAGCCTTGTAGGGTTTCCTAGGTTTCTTCCTGAGAATGGTCGGGAAGTCTTAGCATTGAAATACCTTAAGGTTTAGTACTTTACGATCCCGGCTCCATACAACAATAATACCGTTAGAAATCCATTCATAGTTAAACTGGATTCAAGTCTAGGTAGTCGTTAATCTCGTCTGAATCAAACCCTAGTCTTCGTTCGTGTCTTAATTTAAATTTCATTTTAATTGCAATTTTAGGATTTTAGTAAAAACCCCCCCTTAAAACACAACAATTGTTTAGTCGTGTCAGTGTCTAATCTAAATAAAGTCGTTAACGTAATTCATTAGAGTCCTTGTGGGTTCGACCTCCGGACTTACTTTTCTGTGCTAGAGTCGACCGGTTCACTTGCCGGTGAGTAGTTTAGCCAGGTTAAAGAGTCTAGATTTTTATTACTTGAATCTTAATTTAGGGTAATTATAGTTTATTTAGTTGAACTACTTTTTCCACATCAATTTTTTGGCGCCGTTGCCGGGGACTCTTGGCAATTGCGTTAACTACTTTGTTTGGATTTCAACTGATTTGGTTACGTGCTCTTTGTGTGTTTGTGAGTCGTAGGAGTCCAAGTAATTTTAGTGTCTTTTCCGTATTTTTCGTAGAGTCTTTTGTTGTAGTTGTCTTACTTGTTTGTCTTTGGTTTTGCAGTTCATGCCCCACACACGTTCGAAGGGACCAGTGAAGCCGCCGATTGAAAAGTCTTCCTTCTCCACACCCAGTATTCAGGTAAAAAAATCCTCATCTTCATCTTCAGCCCCTTCTGACTCTACACTACACTCTAAACCACCGAACTACGACTTCACCCCGAAGTCATCACCCCACAATTCCCCACCACCCTCTCGTCACCCTAGTCCACTACCAGTTCACCAAATGGCCGAAAACCAAACTGTCCACCAGCGTTCCACTGCGGGTTTTACCGCAAACTCACCCATCACCCTTCCTGAAATCACCAATGATAAGTCCTGGCAAATACCTTCATACATCATGACTGCCATTAACAACTCTTGCCAGTTTCATGGTCGTGATGATGAGGACGCGCCAGCACATACCAACCGTCTCACCCGTCTGTGTAGCACCTTCGGCATCGAAGGTGTTAATCTTGATGCCCGATATCTCCAAGTCTTTCCCTTTTAGCTTGCTGGCCGCGCAGCCACATGGCTCGACTCGCAGCCAGCAGGTACTTACACTACTTGGGCTGGACTTAGGGATGCCTTCCTTGCTAAGTATTTTCCACCTGCAAAGGCCTCTCGCCTTCGAGATCAGATCCATTCCTTCAGAATGGAGCCTGACGAACCATATCACTTAGCTTGGGAGAGGTTTCAAACTTTACTCTCGCGTTGCTCCCAACATGGACTGTCGGATTGGGCCTTAGTAGAAAAATTTTATAACGGTCTTACCCCTGAGTGCAAGGCCCGATTCAACACATCCGCAGGAGGCCACCTAATGGGAAAGAAAACTGTGGCTGACTGCAATGATCTCTTTGAGAGCTTCGCTCATGCTGATATAGATCATAGTGCTACCAGCAGGAATTCCACTCCTGTGATTACTTCCTCATCTTCTCGAGGAGTAAACCAAGTCGTTTCAGACTCAAAGGTAGTATCTCAACTTGACTATATCACCAAAGAGTTGCTAGAAATTAAGAAGAAGGTAGATAGATGCGAAGTTTGTAGAGGTGGACATGACACCATAGATTGCCCAACCCTCACCCTAGAACAGGTCGAGTATATAGCAGGTCAAAATAGGGGTCCAACTAACCCGTTCAACAATAGTAACTCTAATTGGCGTGCTAACAATTATCGCTCATCAGGTAACCCCCCTTGTTTCCCATCAGGTCAATAACAAAGCAGGGGGCCAGGTTTCTATTCTGGTGGGGGGTCGGGTCAAACAGGTCAATTTGCTAGCTCAGGTTCAGGTGCACAGTTCAGAGGTGAGGGGTCAAACCAAGAGGTTCAACCTAGGAATGAGGGGTCAAATAGTAGTTTTTCTAGGATAGAGGACCTCCTTACCCAGCTAGTGGTTAAGGATCAGCCTACCCAACGTACTTTAGAGGACCATGCTACGCTCCTAAAGAATAATCATTCAAGTTTCTTAGACCTTTAGAGGCAAGTTGGGGACATTGCATGCCAGTTGCAAGAACGACCTCCCGGTCAATTCTCGGGCAACACAAAGCCCAACCCATCTGGCTCTTTGAAGGCAATTTCGACCCGTAGTGGTAGGACCTTAGGAGAGGTAGTGAGACCCGAGAGTGTTGAGATAGAAGATGAGGACCCCGTAGATGAGGAGATTGAAATGGAGGCGCCCGGTAAAGTGCAACCTAGGTTAATCCCAGTAAGTACCGCACACACCGGGGGGCCTTCGAGTGAGAAGAGTGTAGGAAAGAGACCCATTCAAGTTGTTCCATCACCCATTGTTGATATTTCCCGTGCTCCGTTTCCTTCCCGACTTAAAAATCAAACTTATTCCAAAGAGCACGGGAAATTTTTAGAAATCTTTAAGTAGCTTAGAATCAACCTTCCTTTCATAGAAGCCCTTCAATCAATGCTGAAATATGCAAAATTTTTAAAAGATCTTCTAAAACGTAAGGATAGGTTAGGAGAGGTTTCTAACATCCCCCTTAGTGGGGGATGTTCCGCCGTAGTGTTGAACAAGGTCCCGGAAAAAATGACGGATCCAGACCTTTTTACCATCCCGTGCTTGTTTGGGAGTGATACCGAGTGTAGGGCCCTAGCCGATTTAGGAGCAAGTATAAACTTAATGCCATATTCCATGTATGAGAGGTTACGTCTAGGAGAGTTGTCCCCTACACGCATGTCTTTGTCTCTAGCCGATAGATCCGTTAAGTATCCACGTGGTATAATCGAAAATCTTCTAGTCAAAGTGGATAAATTCGTCTTTCCCGTAGACTTTGTCGTTCCTGATATGGAAGCCGACGAGAAGGTTCCTATCATTCTAGGACGCCCATTCTTGTGTACCGCCAAGGCCATCATTGATGTCTTTGACGGGAAAATCACACTTCAAGTCGGTGAGGAGAGAGTTACTTTCGAGATAGCACGCTCCATGGAACACCCTAGTGGTTCCGATGACCTTAGTAGTCCTTGTCATTCGGTCTATTTCATAGAGTCTTTCTTATCTTGTGTTGACCATTGCTTTGACTATATTAGTGGAGCCGACCTAGTTGAGAGTAGGATAGATGAGGTAGTTGAGAAGGTAGAGGAGGTTGTAAGTGAGAGTGAGGGAGTAGAAGAGGACGAGTGGGTCCCTGAAGTGCTAGAGTTGAGTGAGATCAAAAGTGAGAGTGAGAGTACACCAATAGAGAAGCCCACCCCACTAGAACTCAAAGTTCTCCCGTCCCACTTAGAATATGCTTTCTTAGGTGAGGGTTCCGAGTTTCCCGTCATTATTTCATCTAAGTTAGAGGAGGGAGAAAAGGGTAGGTTGTTAGAGGTGTTGAGAGTGAATAGGGAAGCCATTGTATGGCGTCTTTCGGATATCAAGGGCATAAGCCCCGCCTATTGTACCCACCGGATACTCATGGAATATGACTATAAGCCGGTGGTGCAACCTCAACGGCGCCTCAATCCGAACATGCAAGAGGTCGTTAAGAAAGAAGTGCTTAAGTTGTTAGATGCCGGGGTGATCTACCCTATTTCCGATTCACCATGGGTTAGCCCGACCCAAGTCGTCCCAAAGAAGGGTGGGATGACGGTGATCATGAACGAAAAGAACGAGTTGATCCCTTCCCGTACCGTTACCGGTTGGCGTGTGTGCATAGACTATCGAAAGTTAAACGACGCCACCCGGAAAGACCACTTCCCCTTACCATTCATTGACCAAATGTTGGAGCGTCTAGCGGGTCAACAACTTTATTGTTTTCTCGATGGATTTTCGGGTTATTTTCAGATCCCCATCGCCCCGGAGGATCAAGATAAAATGACGTTCACATGCCCCTACGGCACTTATGCGTATCGCCGCATGCCTTTCGGGTTATGCAACGCTCCGGCCACTTTCCAAAGATGCATGGTTGTCATATTCCAAGACATGCTTGAGACTTCCATGGAGGTTTTCATGGATGACTTCTCGGTTTATGGCACCACTTTCGAACAATGTCTTCTAAATCTTGATAGGATGCTTAAGAGGTGCATAGAGATAAATCTTATGTTGAATTGGGAGAAGTGTCACTTTATGGTGACGGAGGGGATAGTTTTAGGGCACAAGGTGTCGAGAGAGGGTATAGAGGTGGATAGGGCCAAGATAGATACCATAAGTAGATTACCTCTACCTACTAGTGTCAAGTCCGTTAGGAGCTTCCTAGGTCATGCGGGCTTTTATAGGCGTTTCATAAAGGATTTTTCCAAAATCACACTCCCGATGACCCGACTTTTAGAGAAGGATGTACCTTTCGTATTCGACGAGGAGTGCATCAAGGCGTTTGACTTTTTGAAAGAGAAACTTGTTAGTGCCCCTATACTTGTTTCGCCCAATTGGAGCTTGCCTTTCGAGCTCATGTGTGACGCAAGCGATTATGCCGTAGGTGCGGTCCTAGGTCAAAGAGTCGATAAACACTTTCATCCAATCTACTACGCGAGCAAAACTTTAAATGATGCTCAAGAGAACTATACCACCACGGAAAAGGAACTCTTAGCCGTAGTGTTTGCGTTTGATAAGTTTCGCTCATATCTCGTGCTTTCCAAAACCACCGTGTTCACCGACCACGTCACTTTGCGTTTTCTGTTCCAAAAGAAAGACGTGAAGCCGCGTCTCATTAGATGGATTCTTTTGCTCTTCGAGTTCGATATAGAAATTAAGGATAAAAAGGGAGCGGAGAATGTGGCCGCCGATCATTTGTCACGTTTGGAGGATCCAAAGAGGGAGGAAGTTCGTGAGGATTCTATAGGAGACACCTTTCCCCACGAAACCATAGATTTTGTTAGTGTCGAGGTAGAGGGTTTGCCATGTTCTCGGATTTGGCAAACTACTTAGCGGCCGGAGATCTTGTGAGGGGTATGTCCTACCAACAAAAGAAAAAGCTTCTTAGGGAGGCTAGGAAGTATATTTGGGACGACCCATACCTATTTAGGATAGGTGGCGATAGACTGCTTCGGAGATGAGTTTCAAAGGAAGATGGTTTAGACATCCTTAGACATGTGCACGAAGGTTTAACGGGGGCCATCACGGAGCAAATGTGACGGCACAAAAGGTTTTTGATAGTGGGTTTTATTGGCCAACAGTAGTTAAGGATGCCGTAGAGTTTGTTAGGACATGTGACCGTTGCCAACGTACCGGCAACATCTCATCCAAGGATGAAATGCCTCAAAATCCCATCCAAGTTCTTGAAATCTTTGGCGTTTGGGGCATTGACTTCATGGGACCTTTCCCATCTTCAAGTGGGAATAGGTACATCCTCGTGGCCATTGATTACGTTTCAAAATGGGTTGAAGCTCAAGCTTTGCCCACTAATGATGCCCGAGTGGTGGTGAGATTCCTTAAAAAGCTATTCACGCGTTTCGGAGTCCCTAAAGCTATAATAAGTGACCGTGGCACGCATTTTTGCAATTCCGCCATGGAAAAGGCACTTGCACGCTACGGTGTCACTCATCGTCTTTCCACCGCGTACCACCCGCAAACTAGCGGCCAAGTAGAGAATGCTAACCGAGGGGTGAAGAGAATTCTAGAGAAAACGGTAGGAAAAAGTAGAAAGGATTGGTCGGAAAAGCTCGACGACGCTTTGTGGGCATTCCGCACCGCCTACAAAACACCGTTAGGAACAACACCCTTTATGATTGTGTATGGCAAAGCTTGCCATCTTCCGGTAGAGTTAGAGCATAGAGCTTTGTGGGCTTTGAAAACCGTTAACCTTGATCTTACCGAAGTCGCTAGAAGGAGATTCTTCCAAATTCATGAGTTAGAAGCTTTGAGGGATGCCGCCTATGAACGATCTTGGAGTATCAAGGAAAAAACTAAGGCGTTGCATGATAGAAGGTTGCAAGGTTTAAAGGAGTTTAAGGTAGGTGATAAGGTGCTTCTATTCAATTCGAGGTTGAAATCGATAGCAGGGAAGTTAAAATCAAGATGGAGTGGACCGTATGTGGTGAAAGAAGTGTTTCCATATGGTACGGTCGAGTTATATAACGAAGCCGACAAAGTTGTATGGAAGGTAAATGGTAATCGTTTGAAACATTACTTGGGAGGTCCCATTGACACTACCGAAGAGGAAGAAATTCCTCTCGAGGACCCACCCACCTTCACCGAGCAGTGAGAACAAAAAAAGCTTCATTTGTAGAGTATGTACCGTTTGTAATTTCGTTATTTTTGGTGTTTTTCGTGTTTGTGTTTTGTGTTTGTGAGTGTATTTGCAGGATACGTACCTTTGAGGAGCTGAAAACGCGAAGAAAAAGTCATTCCAGGTAAGTCCCATACTTAGAAAAATTTTGGGATGGTTTGGGGAAGGATGGGTAAGAGTTAGAAAAATTTTCTAAGGCAAAAAACTTGATATTTCACGCAACATTCTGTTCAAAATTGTCACTCGCGTAGCGCTACCACCAGACACTTCCCATGCTCACGCTACGCTAGCATCTAGGGTCACAAAACCCCTTTTGAACCCTCTCAAATGCTTCTGAACCCTCACAAAACCCCTTTTGAACCCTCTCAAATGCCTCTGAACCCTCTCAAAACCCTTTATGAACCTGCTGAAACATCTCAAATGTTTTGAACCCTAAACCATTTAAACCTTATCATCAAATATCACTTTCTCCTACCCTATTATCCCCAAACGACCCAAACCCTTTCTCCTTCTACCTCCTCATTGCCGACACCACTCTCCACCATAATTCCTCCATCTCATCTTCCACCTTCACCATTCGACCACCCACATCCCATCCTCACCGTCACACCCCGATAACCCCACCGTCACCAACCGCCTCCGTCCACCAGTCCCCTCCTCCTCATCGCCGATCACCACCCCCACTACCAATCTCCACCGTCCGCCACCATACAACCACCACCGTGACCGGATTTTCAACCTAAACAAAACCCCCACATAAGATATCCATCTGACCATCACATATCCGCGAATTGGGGACCTGCGTCTTACGAAAAATCTCATCTTTTTCTTGCACAAAATCAGCGATTCAGGTATGCTTCTTGTTTGAGTTCTTGTTTGTATGATGCTTAGAGTTGGTCGAGTCTGTATCGCACCGTATTGACAAGTTTGGCTGTTGTCGAGTCCGGGGTTTGTGCGTCTTGTCGGGTCGGTTGTGTCGGATCACTTGTTGGTTCAGTGGAGTCCAGGTTGAATACTCGAGTCGAGTCTGAGTTGAGTTTGTCTTGGTTGAGTCAGTGGGTTTCGGTCCACTCAGTCGAGCCTTGTTTTGAATCAGTTTGTGCGTCTGCAAGTCAGTCGGCTACCGGCCGTTTAGCTGAGTTGGTTCAGGTTTGATCTGAGTCTTTCTTAGATTCAGTTTCGAAAAGATTTTTTTTCATGGTTGGTTATGTAGGGTTAGAATTAAGTATGTATCTGGTTGGTTCAGTCAACTTAGTAACTTAGGGGCTTGAGTCCGTATGTCGAGTGTTAAGCCATTTGGTTCGTTTCAGGTTGGTGTCGGGTTAAATGTGAGTCCTGTTTCGAGTCAAACTTGTTCTGTTGATGTTGAGTTTAGTCGTCGTCGCTTGGTGTGTCGAGTCATAGTATTTTGAGTCATGTAGTTTAAGCTTTGTGAGTCAAATCTTCGAGTCGTTTGAGTGTTACTAATGTCATGTTTCATGTTGCTAGTTTGTGTGAGTCAAGTTCATGTCAAGTTCGTTCTTTTTGGTCAGTCGAAGTATTGTGTCAAGTGATTATTTGAGTCTATGTGAAGAATTAATCTTGTGCTTGACTTTTATCGGTTGCGGAATGGGTGGGGTTGGGATATGCTGGCTATATTTGACAATTTTAGTGACGATATTGGTGAAATTTTCTGCTTGATATTTGCTTGGTTGGGTTTGATACATTGACTTGAAGCTTCGAGTTTGCGCTTTGGAACTAAATTTTTGCATTCGAAAGAAACCTCCTTTTACTAGGCGGAATTTTTCGCTACTCAAATTTATTTTCAAACATCTAAAAAGCACATTAATTTAAAGCGCGACTTCGACTTCAATGTCATATTTCGGCACTTTGGCTCTTAATTGGGACAACTAAAAGTGCCGATGGGGGGTAGTGTACATTGAGTCTAGTTTAGTGTTTCGCGTCGTCTTGGTGTCGTGGTTAGCATAGTTTTGGTAGTTTTTAGTCTTGTTTGGGTTTACTTGCACGTACAAGTGGTTTAAGCTCGCCCGTACTCAATCTCCATTTGGGCGAGTTTAACCACCACTTAGCAATTGTAATAAGTAGCCCGCTTGTGTTAGCATTAGCCGCGAATGAAATGCTATACGGCTATTCTTTTTCTGATTTTTTATAAAAAAAAATTAAAATTTAAAAATACCAAAAATTGTTGGACCGTTGTTTGACCCTGAAAAGTCAGTCAAGGTAGTTCATCTTCATGTACGAAGGCGAAATCAACGTAAATGAAGTTACAACAGCTATTCCTTTCTAATTACTTCTCTTTTATTGCTTTCTGATTACAATTTGACAGAGTTCCGTTCCACAAGAAATCATTCAGGTCCGCTCTAATGAACAACATCATCAGGTATATATAGTGCTAGAGGTTCGCTTATAAGGACTGACATAAAAGCGAACCTACCAGGTTGACACAAAAGCGAACCCAACTGATGACTTAAAAGCGAACCAGACTTAATGACCTAAAAGCGGACCTGCTTCTAATGTACATAAAAGCGAACCCAATCAACATAAAACATGATTAAAACATTCTAAACCCTATGTTGACCCATATTGACCTAAAACTTGATGTAGACGTAGTCAACAGACATTCCGTGCATCAACAGACTCCCCCTTGGATGTTGACGTAGTCTTCAGCAGTCTTCAGCTCCTGAGTCTTTGGTCTTGGTCTTTTCTCCAACTCTCTGTCTTCTCCTCGTAAGCATTCTTCACAGGTTTTCAGATCACAACCTAGCTCTGACTTCCATCTTCCCTTTGATTGTTGATTCAGACTCCCCCTTTCATTGACTCCCCCTCTCAGTATGCTGGGATCTTGAGATATCTGGTTCAAGCTTTGACAATTTGCCTCCGTTGGGAATAATGAAGTCTCCAAACCTGTTACTCAACCAATAACATTACAATCTATTTTTTTAATCAATAAAACTTCAATCAGTTATAAACATCCACTCAAGTATTCAGGTCCAAATTAATGACCCTGATCACTTGATTAATCTACCAAGTTCAATTTAATGACCCTGGTTAATCTTTTTGACGAAACAAACTGATTTAGTAAAAACATTTTCAAAATTTTCTGAAAATAACAAGAATCAACTTAATGAACTTGTTTTTGACTTTGAAAAACAATCAAATTTCCAACAATGTAAGCTCTCCTCATTCTTCAGCTCAGAATCTCCTGCATCTGCTTCATCTTTCTAGAATCCGACAATCAACTTTCCACTCTGGTTTGTCTAAAATAAAGCAGAAATAAAATCTTTTTGATTTTTTAATGTGATCTAAACTAAGAAATGAAATACAGAAAACTTAAATTGCAGAAAGTAAACTATTTACAAGTTTATTTTTGGCGAGCGTGTCAGGGAATCATATCAGCTTTTCAGACAGATTACAAGTACCGTTAAGCTATATTACATACTCAGACTTAAACAATTCACCTCAATTGTCGATATACTGATCCATCTTAAATTCTCACACAACCTTCAATCTATTCAGGATACCGTTTAATTGTTTTAAGAACATAGATCGATTCATGTGTCCCACCTCTTGAATATTCTCCCGTATCCAGAATCCCAATATTCAGTCTTACAGGCCAGAATACTACAATGATGTCTGTACATAAATTAGGGGTTAAATGCGAGAACTGAGGGATCTCAGGTCAGAACTTTCGTTCAGCAGAGAGATATCAGTTTCGACTTTGCAGTATGTCCCCTTTAGAGGATCTTTTCAGCTACAACAGATGATTATCAATTTTATTGTCTAATCAGCTGAGGGCTTTATGCTTTATTTCAAGCATTTTGGATAAAGTATTAGCCAAGGACTAGGTCAGAACTACCGTTCAGCAGAAGTCTCGGAATAATACCCCAGACATCATAGAGTATAAACACCTAGTATATCAAAATACGAGACCTATCAAACGAGATTTCAGGGGTTACCTATATATCCAAGTAGTGTTCCCCCACAAATTTCACCAGTTTGAAATTTTAGGTTTGTATCCCGAATAAATTTACTAAATGTGCGAAAACCTATCAACACATCGTTAGTGAGACTGTTTAACTCATTTTATCTTTCCAAATCTTTAGCATACTGTAATTGTCTAGCCGATGTACAATCATTTTCCCTATATACACAAGCTCTTTTTCAATTTTATCATGTTTTTGTATTTTTGCATTTTTTACTGTTTTTGTATTTTTCTGAAAATAAACTATGTACAACTATCTATCTCCCCCTAAATACCAAAACACGTAAAAAACCGACAAACCATCGCAAATTGTTTCTCGTCTTCATCCGCAACAGTACTCTCATCAACGCTCACAACCCCATCCGACACCGAAAGCAATTTCAAACCATTAAGTTTTAACAAATATTGAAACCGAATTTTATCAAAAGCTTTGGTATGCAAATCAGCTTTTTGTTCGTCAGTGTGGATTTTCTCAATTCGTATCAACTTTTTCTCGAAGCAATCGCGAATAAAGTGATGACGAATTTCGATATGTTTAGTTTTAGCGTGATGTACTGGATTTTTAGTTATATTAATTGCGGCCTCATTATCAACAAACAGAGGTGTGTTAAGAAACTGCAAACCGTAGTCGCGCATCTGTTGTTGTATCCACAGGATCTGAGAGCAGCAGCTGCTAGCAGAAACATATTCCGCTTCACATGTCGATAGCGCCACAGATGTTTGTTTCTTACACTGCCAGGTAACCAATCTCGGTCCAAAGAACTGGCATCCTGCAGTTGTTGATTTCGCGTTGATTTTGCAGCATCTGAAATCCGAATCGGAATACCCTTCGAGCGTAAAATCGCCTTTTCTAGGATACCATAACCCTAATGACGGAGTACCTTTCAGGTAACGTAATATCCTCTTGACAATAATCATGTGCGATGCTCTCGGGTTAGACTGAAATCTTGCTGCAAGGCACGTTGGGTACATGATGTCAGGACGTGAAGCAGTCAGATACATCAAAGAACCTATCATGGAACGGTAAAACGTTTCATCAGCCCTGTCTCCGGTGAGATATGGGTGAATCCCATGATTAGTCGCAAGTGGGGTAGCAGCTGGAGTATAACTTGACATTCCAAATTTCTCTAGAATATCATGCACGTACTTCGTTTGATGAATGAAAATTCCCTCAGGAAGTTGTTCAACTTGTAGACCCAGAAAGAATTTGATCTCCCCCATTGATGACATTTCGAATTTCTGCTTCATCACCTGTTCGAAATCTTTGCACAATTTCTCATTCGTTGACCCAAAAATTATATCATCCACATAAATTTATACTATCAGAAGATGACCATCATTGACTTTAGTGAAGAGAGTGGCATCCACTTTTCCACGTATAAACTGGTTAGCGAGTAGGTGTTGAGACAAAGTCTCGTACCAGGCTCTCGGCGCCTGATGTAGACCATACAACGCTTTGTCCAGCAGATAAACTTTGTTCTTGTGGATTGGGTCAGTAAAGCCCGACGGCTGACCAACATAAACCTCCTCTTTGACCTTCCCATAAAGAAACGCTGATTTGACATCCAGCTGATATACTTTGAAATTCTTCCAAGACGCAAATGCTAGGAAAATTCTGATAGCCTCTAGTCGAGTGACAGGAGCATAGACTTCGGTAAAATCAATCCCCTCCTGTTGACTAAAGCCCTGAACAACGAGTCGAGCTTTGTTCCTTACAACCACTCCTCTGTCGTCCCTCTTACAGTTGAAAACCCATTTAGTATTGATTTTTCTTTGACCATCCGGCAAATCAACTAACTTCCACACCCCCAACTTTTCAAACTGACTTAATTCTTCTTGCATCGCTATGACCCAAGAGTCTTCAGTAAGCGCCTCTTTGTAAGTTCTCGGTTCAACCTGCGAGATAAAACAACTTAATGAAAATTCAGTTTGTAAAGGTGCTACTGTAGAATAAAAACATGTTAAGCCCTGGTCAATTTGACGTCTCGTGCGAACGCCCGATTGCAATTCTCCTATGATCAACTCCTCTGGATGATAAGAAAGAGTTCGCGGCATCTCTTCGCTTGGAACTTCTACATTTCCCTCCAGATTAGTAACATTCTGCTCTGCATCTTGTTCACCAACTTGATTTGTTTGACTTGACAACTGGATCTGCTCCCCCTCAAGGTCTGAATCACCATGGTTAAAAACTGGCATATTTTCAGCTTCTTGATCATCATTCACCTCCGACTGATTACCAGGAGCAACTTCATCATCATGTTCACCAACATTACTAGGACCTGCTTCATCGTCATTTGAAGTTTCCCGAGGTCTTCTAGAATACTCCGCTGGGAACCTGAGCTGCGACTCATACTCTCGCAAAATATCCAGCTCATCAAAGAAATCTTCTTCTTCCTCTGATTCTTCTCTCATGTCAAACGAATCCCAAAGTTTGTCATAATTATATCTCCATGAATCACCAGGATTCTGTGGCGGCATAGTGTACCCCTGACATTCAACATTCGCTGCCTCAATAATCTGCTTCTCGCTTGGAATGAAGACACGTCGCAAAGGACTTGAATAACCCAAAAAGATTCCCTCAACGCTCTTCGAACCAAATTTTCCTTTAGGCTCTATCACCGTACAGGGTGACCCAAACGGTTCTAGATACTTCAAATTCGGCTTGCGTTTATTGAGTAGCTCAAAACACGTCTTGTTGAACTTCTTCACAGTAAGAACCCTGTTGAGCGTATAGCATGCAGCAGAAACAGCTTCAGCCCAGAAATTAATTGGTAACTTAGAGTCTGCAAGCATCATTCTGGCTGTTTCGATTAGCGTCCGGTTTTTACGTTCTGCAACTCCATTCTGCTGCGGAGTGTACGGAGCACTAAACTCATGCAGTATACCTCTTTCATCACAAAATTCTTCCATCTTACTGTTTTTGAACTCAGTACCATTATCACTGCGAATTCTACAAATCGGCCTCTGGTACAGATTCTCAATTCTTTTAAACAACGCCACCAGGCTGTCAAACGTTTCGTCTTTGGATTTCAAAAACATAACCCAAGAAAATCTGGAATAATCATCAGTCACGACCAAGCAGTAGGAATCTCCTGTTATACTCTTGATATTCACTGGACCAAACAAATCCATATGAAGTCTTTCCAATGGTCTTGAAACTGAATTAACTTGCTTTGTGAGGTGTGACTTTTTCTTCTGTTTGCCTTTGACACAACTTATACACTCCCCTTCCAGATGAAAACCTTTAACATGCACTCCTGTGACCAAGTCGTTATGCACTAAGTGATTCATCTTCCTTAGGTGGATATGCCCCATCTTTCGATGCCATAACCTTGATTCTTTCTCCGTTGCTCTGGACACAAAACAATGAGCCTGACCCGTGGTTGTAGTAGCGACACTCATGTCCAACACATACAGATCATTGACTCTTGGTGCCCTCATGATGATCCACTCTTCAGGTATCACAAATCCCGGTTTCAAGATCAAACATTCTTTGTCGGTGAAATGAGTAGTATACAACCTATCACAGATCTGGGAGATACTCAGCAGGTTGTTCTCCAGCTCAGTGATGTAGTTAACTCTCTCAAATGTTACGATGCCGTTCGATAACGTTCCTTCACCTATGATCCTTCCTCCTTGATTACCCGCAAAACCCACATAACCACCGTTAATGTTATTCACATCATACAGCAACGCAGTCTTCCCTGTCATATGTCTCGATGCTCCACTATCCATGATCCACCTGGATATAAGTTGTGGAAGATCCTGCACATAACAAATCATCAATTAAACAACTTCAAGAAAGATGCCGATTCATGCTTCGCGATCCAGGAAGCTCCGGCAATTCAAACTATCTAGTCAAACATGGTGTCCACCCAGGCTTCATCAGCCTTAGGTGTAACCTTGACTCTAGTAATTTGAATTTTGAAATTTTCAGCCTTGAGAGGCGGAAAATTTGCATCATAATCAACAGTAAATGGCTCTTCAGCCTTTTTCTCCTCAGAAGTTGAAACTTCCTTCTCAACTTTTGACTCAATTTTAGGTTTCCACACCTGTTGAGTTACTGCAACCCTTTTATAAAATTTATCATTTTGAGTTACCAACTTCTTTACGGGTTTAGTTTTTACTTTTACGTTGTCGATTTTAACGTTTTTCTTCTCAACAACTTTCTTCTCAACATACATCGGTGCTTTACCCTTCACATCAACCTTCTTTTGTTGAGCCTTCACAGCTTCAGTCTTAGGCTTCACATATGTACACTTTCGTGCAATATGACCAACCTGTTCACATCTAAAACAAGTACGAGTATCAGCTACCCGACTCATGCCTTCAGACTGAGCCTGTGAAGCTCTCTTCTCAAAAAATTCTTTGTTCGATTTTGAAAAAATTTCTTTTTCTTCATCAGCAAGTGAACTTGAACTGTTTACAAACATTTTCTTCTCAGCAAACCTCTTGTTTGAAACATTTCTTTTCTGATACGGTTTACCCCCCTGATAACCACCCGACCAGTTGTTTCTGTTGTTATTGTAAAAACGCGGTGGATTAACCGATTTCTTGTTATAAACCCTATCTTTCTTTCGACTCAGATTATTCACTGCTGACAACTCGACTTCAACAAGTTTGAAAACATTTGTCAATTTGTTCATGTTAACATTCTCGATCGGAAACTCTGAATCCGAAAACAACTTATCCGAACCCATCATCTTGTACATGACAAGGTTTGATTCTTCATCTAAGTTTTTCTTGGACTTTTGTTTCGGAATGTATTTATCCAAGAAACACCCATCCTCCTCAGAAGTGTCACAATCCGGTTTAAGCACTTTGTCTACCACACTTTTCACCACATCATTTTGGACACCCTCGTCATTGGAAGACGTGAATGTGACATCAATGTTCTCATGAAGTTTAACATCACTTTCTTCCTCAATTTCCACCAAACCAGACTGCTTTTTCGTGTAGTTGTCTTAGATTGGCGGTGGAACTTTGTGAAACCCTACACCCGTTCCATCAGAAAACACATCCTCGCCAGCTTTGTTTTTCCCTATAGGTTTGGGAACAATATGCTGCAAAACAAAGCTTGCTGAGCTATAGCTGTTTAACTTCAACTGAATTCTTTCATTTTCAATTTCAGCTTCTTGAACTTTAAGTTTCAATTTAGCAATTTCATCCAGTTGATTGTTAATTGATTCTTCTTTTATTCTCACCACAGCTCTCAGATGTTCGTTTTCTTTAAACGTTTTACCATTTCGATCATCACTATCTTTGACAATGCTTTTCAATTTTTCAAACTTTTCAGAAATTTGACGGTTTTCAAGAATTAACTTTTCATTTTCACATTTTATTTTCTCACGTTCAGTTTTATCATGTTCGATTTGAGCCGTTAATTCTTTGATCCGTTCAGTTGAAGCTTTTACAGTTCTGTCACGACCTAGAATCTGATCCTCAACATTTTTAACTTTCGTTGTCAGATTCTTGATTTTCTCATTGTTAAGGTACGTGACAGTGCTACAAAAATTGCATCGTTTAGTGCAATTTTTGCAGTCAACATTTCCGTCGACCTTATTACCTGACGCATTTGTTGACGCAATTTGACTGACCTGCCCCTTTGAATCAGTAACAGAATTAGGGTCTACCTCAAGTGCTTTCGCAGCTAGCACTTTGTCAGCCATCTTTCCCATGTTCTCAGCCGTCAAATCCTGCGTAGTATCGATCAAGCCTGTATCAATCTGCTTTGCTTTCTCAAACTCTTCTTTTTCTTTCTTCTCTTTCTCTTCTTTCTCCTTTCTCTCTTTTTCTTTTTCTTCTTCAATCATCTTCTCTGTTGGCGTTCCCCACCATTTGTGCTGCCAGTACTCATCATCCTCTTTTATCTCCTTGATGATGGCTTCCATATCGAGTGTGCTGTCATCAATCGCAATGTTTCCATACCGATCAAGATATCATTCCCTGTCTGGATCCCATCTATTTGCTGGTCTTGCTTCCAGATAAACACGAGAAATCCTCAAGATTCTGTTTTCAGCAATCATTTTTTGATAACAATACTTCTGCTCATCAGTACGATCATCTTTCCATGGAATCGGTTCATCATCATTCGCCATGAATGCGTAACCAACCGCATCTTCTTCCGGTAACACTTCCTTACTCCAATCGTACCCCTCATCATCATAAATCACAGCAAGAGCCCTCGATTTATCTCTGTTATCATCAGCCTGCTTCAGTCTAGGCGGCTCGGATTTATTCTGATGATAGATTGCCTTTTTGTAGTAATCATCTCGAAATGGATTCTCTGACTCATCAGCGTACGCATTTCTGCATTCACGCTTGAAGTGACCCTTCTGCTTACACTTAAAGCACGTCACCTTGGATTTGTCGAACCCCAACTTTGTAGATGGAACACCGATCGTCTTTCTCCCAGTAATCTCCATGAAGCGTTGTGCACGTCGAACTGCACTTGCCATCGCCCAACGAATGTCGATCAGTTCCATTTCTTCGGGATCTATCTGATCGTAATCTTCTTTCGTCAGATTTGTATTCCCGATCTTACCAGCCACCAACCCTTCATATGATTCCAACACAGATGCCAAGAAAACCATCTGTTGCTTAGCCGACTCTTCATCAAAATTCTGTGCGTTCTTCAAATCTATCGCGATGTTGCAAGAAAACTTCGCATCAGAATGATTTGCAGAAGATGTAGACCCACCATGATAACCACTGTGACTTCCACTGTTTGGACTGCTTTGACTTTCTTTGTTTGCTGAAGAAACATTCTCAGTAGAAAATGCAGTTTTCGGAGAAGTAGCTTTCGGCATCAAGCTTTTCGGATAGTACAAATCCAGGTTTTGCTGATAAGATGAGTGATTGACTTGGTATGTTTTCTTTAGCTCTAGCTCATGACTTTCAAGTCTCTCAATCACCAAATCTGGAGTCAAATCTTCAGGAGCAATAGTGTTCTTTAACATCAGTGCGTAATATCTCCAATCCACTTCATCTGGTAATGAATCGAACAGTTTGTCAACAAGTTCTTCATCAGAATACGTGATCTTATGTCGTGCAAGTTCCAGCTTCAGATGACCGAACCTTTCAATCATTTTGCAAACCGATTCATTTTTAAGACAACCAAACATGTCAAACTCTTTTCTAAGAAGTTTCGTTTCATTTTTTTACAATCTCTTTACTTCCTAGACACTTCTTCTTGAGTTTTTCCCATAAATCTTTTGCATTGGAGTAATCTATCAACGAAATGATGTCTTCCCGCACTGACTGAAACAGTAAAGCCACACACTTTTGCTCGGCTACAAATCCTTCAATTTCTTCAGCTGATCTCAATGCTTCACCATTCTTCTTCCCATTTGCATATCCATTTTTCATGCTTTTCCAGCTTGCAAATGCAAATGCCATCAGCCAGTCTTCGAATTTTGTTGACCATCTACTATAGTCTTCTATAGCCATCAGCTTCGGAGGTTTGTTGAATGTACCTGTGACAACCCTCACAAAACCAGGTATCCGTACGACTTAATTAACTATTAATTGATGCCTAATTACTGTGCTTAACTGAGATTTCTGATAAACTGCTACTTGATTGTTGATACTTGTACATATCTGCATCATACTTTGATTTTCCGTCACTACATTATTTACTTACTGAACTCTAGTGACAAACATGATGCACAAAAGCACAGTAGCATTTGGACGGATAACCTATTGAACGTGCTGATATAGCCAGCATCAGGCAAACACTGCCTCTAAAGGCCTGAATGAGCCAGAAATATTTTACTACACCCATAGTGTGTGTAGGGATACAAGGGTTGTTAAACTGCGTCTCTAGGAATAAGATACAGAGATTGGATGTGCCTAAAACGTACTCTAAGCACAAAACACAGCATTTTTATCAACACACTAGCTTCTAGCTAATTAATAAAGTGCCAAAACATGGGGAAATATTCCTGACACTTTGCAGAATAAATTGTGTCGCTAAAAAATATTATTTACGACGCTTAAAGGATTACTTAAGCACTTTAACGGATTACTATCCAACCGAACAACCGGACTATACCCGGAACATAAAAATATTGCCAGAAATATTATTAGCCTTTTTCTGAGCCAGTTAGGGTCCCTGATTACCCTAACACCCGCTTTATAACGCGTCATGCAACTAACGGGGTTAATCCCTAAAAGTAACCTACTTAACTTAACTAAACTCTAACTGAACAATCGAGATCCAACCGGATACCCCCCCCCTTTTGGGCCGGTTCCATCCTCATGGAACTAGAAGTACATATGTTGATTATTTTAATTGATTTCGTGGATATCTAGAAGGCATGTAACCTAAGGATCTTGGCACAAGATTTTTCTATAAATACCCCACTCACACACATTAGAGATTATCATCCATCACAATCACCAAACAACTCTCTCTCCCTCTTGCTCCATTCTCGGCCGAACACCCACACTTGTCCACCACCATTTTCGAGTTCTTGTCTAGCCATTCCAAGCTTATACAAGGTGTTCGGGTCACGTATAAGGAAGCTTGAAGCAAGCGGAAGTTGAAGGACCTCACCCATTTGCTTTTATCCACGCCATTTTCGCCAAAGATCTTCCCTAGCCCCGAGCTAGAGGTATAACGTTTAAAACTCGCTCTTGATCGTATCTAAAGTGGTTAATATGATTTTTAACGGTTAAAAGTTGGAATCATGCGTTTTGAATCTTTAAAGGCTACTAAAACTCGAATATTGTTGGTTAAAAGCTCATAACATGTGTAAAAGTCGTAGTATTCGAATATGTTGATTATTGAGGCCCGATCTACGATGTGGTGGCTCTTATCATCGTTTAACCCGACTTTGTTAAGATCACGAATCTTGACATACGCTTGTTTCTATCGGTACAAGGGTTAAAAGGTGAAACTCCACCACACGAGAAACATGAACTTGTGTAAAAGTATTTTGACTTGTAAAATAGTATTTAAAACGAGCCGATCTACGTATGTACAAGTGGTATATTCGTAGAACCAAGTGTCGAGAAAATCATGTTTTATAAAAGTTGGATGACATGTTAACAAATATGATTTTTACAAACTACAAGTGTATAAACACTTGTGAAACGAAAGATCCGACAAAATAACAATTTTTATAAAAGTTGTCGGGAAGTTGTAAAGGATGATTTGTTCCAAAAACGGGGTTTTTACAAGACTAAACTATTTTATACATAGATCCACTAAATATAAGGTGATCTACATTACGACTTTCGGAAAAAAAATACAAGTTCATGTAACAACGCGACTTTACATACTAGTCTACAAGATCGATGTGTGAAAACTGGTTTGAAGTATCGGAACTTGATTGGTTGATTAAAGAAATTGTTGAAGTGATATTGTAAAAGAAAATGATACGCTTGAAAGCGTGGCCACCTCCAGTTACAGGGGAAACTCTGGCGAAATTTTTCTAAAATCTAGCACTTAGAATTATTTGCAAGTGTTAAACTATTTTGAGATGTTTTCAAAATACATTTCGCCATGACTTTATTTTTTAAATAATCGGAGGTGGGATTTTCACAAAAACTAAACATGATAAATATTTATTCGATAAATATATTTTTCACCACATTGTTTATGATTATTTTGTGAAAATATATAAATATTATTTTTAGAGTAAAAATAATATTTACAAACTGTAACGAACCCAAAATAATACCAACGCCTACACGACAAACATATAAGTTACAACGGTAATTATTATTACCACTAAATCGCCAAAACGTAACTTACGCCTTATCCGGAAATATTCATAAATGCGGATATTGTCAACGTATTATTTTGGAAAGTATTATACGAAGAGAAATATATTATTTTTGAGAAAAATAATTATATTTTGGAATGAGAAATAAAATATATTAAGTGAGACTTAATATCATAAACGCACATGTATTAATTCCCCCACCCTTGGGAAGGAGATTAACTACCAAATATATACAAGGAACGGTTGTCTAACTGTTTCCCGAAAATTAAACTATGAAGCTAAAGCACGGCCATCCGTCTAATAGAATTAGCACATGTAGGTCGTTGCACAGCTTTCGGACTTTTGGAGTGCTTGATTTAGCGACGCACTGACTGTGAGTTCATGTCCCCCCTTTTCTCTTAACTGTTTTCAGTTTTCTAAACTGCGGGGGTGAAATACATGTTACAATGATTATGAATATGTTTATACATGGTATGATTAGCGTAAGGAGGTTTGTTACTTAGATCATGTGAGTGGGTAGGCGGAAACTTGAGGCCATTAATCCTCATAGTAGGACCGAGGGACAGGAGCGGTAGATCTATCTGGGTGTAGCGAGCCCAGCCCCAAGTCCAGCTGAACGGACCACGGGGTGACTTAGTGCCCGACGCATAAATCCGCTAGGTTTGAGTCTTCCTACTTGCACTTCACACATATCAATGGCCTTGCAAACCATTGGTGATCTCTTTTTCCTTATTTGCTACATACCAGGATTTTTGATAAATACAAAGGTTTGTTTACTCACTTTCGCATGAACTCGCTCAACATTATTGTTGATTTTTCAACTTACATGTATTTCAGGAAATTAACGATCTGGCGCGGTATGGCTTGTTTTCCGCTGCATAAGTCACCAGGGTCATCCAAGGTTCGGGGAATGTGACTCTTTCCTGGACAAGTCACAATCCTTGAATCATGTTTATGTTATGTTTGGGTTTGTAATGTTTAGACAAGTTTATGGTTGTTGGGTGTTAACCCGTTAAGACAATGTTTAATATTTTTATTATCAATGGATGATCTTGCATATTTTAATTCATATAGCTTTGTTATGATTAAGCTATGGTATTAAGAAGTCACACCAAATTAACCACGCTTCCGCAAAGCCAGGGTGTGACAGCTTAGTATCAGAGCTCTGATCATAGCGAACTAGGATTCCTTCTCGAGTCTAGACTATGATCACTAGGGCTCTCACGAAAACATTTTTACTGCATACCACTTAAGTCCAGATCCAAAACGTTTTTATAAACAAATGTTGAGCATATTTTATTTATTATTTTTAGGCTCAGTCTGGGAGGCTGAGGCTCGGTCTGGGAGACTGAGGCTCGGTCTGGGAGGCCGAGGCTCGATCTAATGGATCGAGGTAGTTGTCTAGTGGGACTAGGGAGTCAGTCTGGGAGGCTGGGAGAATTTGCTAGTGGGACTAGGGAGTCAGTCTGGGAGGCTGGGAAAGTTTGCTAGTGGGACTAGGGAGTCAGTCTGGGAGGCTGGGAAAGTTGGCTAGTGGGACTAGGAAGGACAGTCTGGGAGGCTGGGAGGCTAGTGGGACTAGGAGGATTATGTGATTATTACTTGGTAACTTGTGTGATTACCTGATTTACTGATTTTTATGCATGTTTGTGTTTATGTTACAGACCCATGGACTCACCAGCCACGGGTGATTCAGATACCACCGGACCTTTACCCATAGTATCTGACGACGTTATATCCTCAGAGCACGAGGTGCATACCTCCGATTACACGAGCGCTGATGACGATGACTTTCAGCGCCATCTGGCAGAGATTCCGGCACCCATACCTTTCGCTGATGAGCATATCGATGACCCACCTGCTGAGTATCTTCCCTTGGTAGCGATTCCAGCTCCCATACCCCTTGCTTCTTATCCAGCATACGACTTGCTACCCGACGCCGAGGCTGACGGCGACATTGATCTCTTTGAGGACGAGCCTTACGAGGATGAGATTCCTGATGCAGCCCCTCTTCCCGCTGGCGATCTTTTGATGATTGCTGGTGCTCCTGTTGAGGACTCGCCCGCCCATTCGCCAGTCCCAGACTCCTTTGAGTCTGTGGCATCTGTACCGTCTCACGAGGTGAGCACGCAGCATTTTGTACATGACTCGGACCCCGATCAGGCATCTTCTGCCGCACCCATCCCGAGCTTTGTGTTCGAGCACGACGACATTGAGGATTCTGATCCCGTTTTTCCCCCAGGATTTGATCCTGACCGCGATATTGAGTATATTCCTATGGACCAGCATATGGAGGACCCTGTTGATCCCGTTGATCCTATCGATCCCTTTGATCCGGAGTTTGATTTCAATATGGCTTTTGATGACCCAGAGCCTGCCTTGGCCCCAGAGCAGGCAGTTGCTCTAGATCCTGTGCATGAGCATGACTTGGTACATGCTGACGTTCCTGTTGAGCCCGTTTTGGCTGACCCACCTGTTGGTGACGTTCCTTTGATAGCTGATGATCCTGTTATTGATCCACCTTTTGTTGATCCCCCTTTGATTGCTGATATCCCTGTTGACCACCCAGTTGAGCATGTTGCACCCGTTGATCCTGTCATTGCTCCGTTTGATCCTGTACCCCTCGAGCCTGAGCACGCTCTGTTTGCTGAGCATATGGATCCACCCGATGAGGAGGCTCAGCACGGTTGGATACCTGCTGACGAGGATGTTCCACCGTTTCCACCACATCACACTGATGCACATCATACTGATTTTTCATTTCAGATCCCACCGTTTGTACCTCCAGCAGGGCCTGGAGAGGGCTCTTCAGCCCACCCTTTTGGGCACATACCGATGCCTATGCCTTTCATGCCCCAGATGACATCTGTTCCATCTTCTGTTTCACCTGTTCATGTAGCACCATTCGATCCCACCAGCACGCCACTACTTTGGTCATCTTCCTCTCCGATGCCACCCACTGATCCATATCATCCATTCCATATGGGACATACCATAGAGGACGTCTTGATGTCCTTTGTCCATCAGCATGAGTCCCATACACAGCGACTCCAGGAGCTCGAGAGGGCTCAGCTATCACTAGGCCCATATCATGGTCAGACATCCTCACCTTTTCAGCCGTTTCGATCATTACCCCTGGATTTCGCTGCCCAACTTCAGACTTTGGAGCAGCAGATCGCTTCTGTTATTCACACTCAGCAGGCGATGGAGGAGGACTGGCTTCATCTACGCCGCTTACTCTACACTCACTTTCCCCCTCCTCCACCCCCATCCGCATAGAGCTCATCGGTGCCATAGTAGTAGACGTTGGTGAGACGACAGCGATTGTGACTGCACAGCCTTTTGGAGACCATCTGATGATTTCTGACTTTTGTTGATACTTATTTGATGTACCTGATGTATGTGATACTGATATGATATAGTTTTGTACAGGGGTGATGTAGCCCCTATTTGATTGATGGTTGTATGACACACTTACTACACTTTATGGTCTCGATATATGTAGCAATCGCGGTATTCTCACCATATCTGATGCACTTGATTTCTTATTTATATTTTTGTGACATGGGATGTTGGGACATGGGATGTTGTGTATATAATACTTGTGACATGGAATGTTGGGACATGGGATGTTGTGTGTATAATGATTATAACATGGGATGTCGTGTGTGATATATTGATAACATGAGATGTTATGTGCTATTACTATTACTATAATCGTATGCTTACTATGGCCTGACCAACGTACACATCTTTAGAAGATGGCGCCAAGACGTCAGCCACAGCCGATGCCTACCACTCATGAAGAACTACAGCAAGTTATCGCTAATGCCATTGCTCAATATGTTGCCTCTCAAGGAGGACCAAGCGGAAGTAGCTCGAACATTAACGGCAACCAAAATCCTCCTCATGGGTGCACCTACAAACAATTCTTGGACTGCAAGCCCATAAACTTCGATGGCACAGGTGGTGCTGTTGCTTTCGTCCGCTGGGCTGAGAAAACCGAGTCCGTACTTCGCATGAGCAAATGCGCGCTGGATCAACAAGTCACTTACATCTCAGGGCTATTTGTGGATGGAGCCCTATCCTGGTGGAATCTACAGGTCCAGACCCTGGCGAAGTTGCGGCTTACGCACCGACCTGGACTGAATTGAAAGAACTCATGCGCAAAAAGTACTGTTCTCGCGCTGAAATCCAGAGGTTAGAGACCGAATTCTGGCACCTGAAGATGGAAGGTCCCAAGATAGCTGAGTATGTTCAGAGGTTCCACGATTTGTCGCATGTGGTACCCTACATGGTTACACCGGAGTTCAAGAGAATTGAGCGCTTCATTTGGGGACTAGCTCCTCAAATAATCAGCATGGTGACCTCTTCCAAACCAGCGACAATCACTGAAGCCATTGATTTGAGTGTGGCTCTCACAGAAGAGGCAATTCGGTTGAACAAGTTTGATGAAGGCGAGCCGAAGAAGAAAGAGACTCACGTGGAGTCGTCAGGTGGAAACAAGCGAAAATTTTCGAATTTCAAGCAGGGCACCGGGATGGTGGTTAAGAAAGGAGAGCAGAACGCGCCAGCGCCAGATACAGCTGGTAGTAAAAAGAAAGGGAAGGGATACATGGGTGCACAACCCAAGTGCAACTCATGCCAACGACATCACTCTGGTCGTTGCAGCCTAAGAGTTTGTGAATCATGTGGGAAGACTGGTCATACGAAGGATTTTTGTTGGGCTAGTGCTGGCCGGGGAGGCCAGGGAGGATCAGGGAATAGGAATAACCGTGGTGGTAATGGGAACCGCCCACAAGGAAACCAGGGAGGTAATGGGAACCGTGCCAATAATGCTAACCAAGCGGGCGCCATGAATCGGAACCAGGGAAACCATCAAGCTGGAAACAATGGTGGAAACGGGCAGAGGCCCGGATGTTTCAACTGTGGAGATCAAGGGCATTACAAGAGGAATTGCCCAGAATTAAACCAGGCACGTGGAAGAGTTTTTAACATGGAAGCCAGGGAAGCGCGCCAGGATCCCAATGTTGTCACTGGTACGTTCCCTGTAAACCAACGCTATGCATCCATTTTGTTTGATACTGGTGCCGATTATAGCTTCGTATCGCTAGAATTTAGAAACATGCTTGGTTTAGCCGCTAGTAAGTTAGATATTCCATACTCGATCGAATTAGCAAATGGGAAGTTAGTAGAAGCTAACGAGGTGATTCGAGGTTGCGTAATCGAACTGGGAGAGCGTGAGTTTGCTCTCGATCTACTACCAGTCCAGTTGGGAAGCTTCGACGTGGTAGTAGGGATGGATTGGTTATCGAGTAACAAGGCAGAGATAGTTTGTCACGAGAAGGTTATTCGTATCCCGACCGATGATGGTGAGACCATTGTTGTTCATGGGGAGAAGCGTGAGACGCCGTTAAGGATGATTAGCTGCCTGAAAGCGAGAAAGTGTTTGCAGAAAGGATGTGTTGCTTTTCTGGCACACATTGTGGATAAAAAGGCTGCTGAGCCGAAGATCGAAGACATCCCTGTCGTGAGGGAATACCCAGAAGTCTTTCCAGAAGACTTGCCTGGCTTGCCACCTCAAAGGCAAGTGGAGTTTCGCATCGACTTAGTTCCAGGCGCTGCGCCTGTGGCTAAGGCACCTTACAGACTTGCTCCGTCTGAGATGCAAGAACTGTCGACACAACTTCAAGAGTTGTTAGACAAGGGTTTTATCCGACCAAGCTTCTCGCCTTGGGGAGCTCCAGTTTTGTTTGTGAAGAAGAAGGAACAGCTGTACGCCAAATTCTCTAAGTGTGAGTTTTGGCTAAGAGAAGTGCAATTCCTTGGGCACGTGGTGAATGGAGATGGAATCCACGTGGATCCCACCAAGATCGAGGCGATCAAAGATTGGGAAACGCCAAAGACACCAACTGAGATTCGGCAATTCTTGGGTTTGGCTGGCTATTATCGAAGGTTCATCGAGAACTTTTCAAAGATCGCTCAACCGTTGACACTCCTCACGCAGAAGGATAAGAAGTTTGATTGGGGAATCAAACAGGATGAAGCGTTTCAGATATTGAAAGATAAGCTTTGCAACGCGCCAATCTTAGCTCTACCAGAAGGCAATGATGATTTCGTGGTATACTGCGACGCATCGCGTCAAGGATTGGGTTGTGTGTTGATGCAACGTCAAAAGGTTATCGCCTACGCATCACGCCAACTGAAAGTGCACGAAAAGAACTATACCACTCATGATCTGGAGCTAGGCGCAGTGGTTTTTGCCTTAAAGATCTGGAGACACTACCTTTACGGTACAAAGTGCACAATCTTCACAGATCACAAGAGCCTCCAGCATATATTCAATCAGAAGGAGTTGAATATGAGGCAAAGGCGATGGGTCGAGTTGTTGAACGATTACGACTGCGAGATCAAGTATCATCCAGGGAAGGCGAATGTGGTCGCTGATGCCCTAAGTCGTAAAGAGAGAATCAAGCCCATAAGGGTTAGGGCTATGGAAATGATAATTCAAACCGACCTTTCCTCGCGCGTTCGTGCAGCACAGAAGGAAGCTCTCAAGGAGGGAAACCTTGAGGAAGAATATCTCCGTGGGATGGAGAAGATTTTGGTGCCAAACAGGGAAGGAACGTTGTGTTTTGAGAAAAGGGTTTGGGTTCCACTGTTTGGTGGTTTAAGAGAGGTTATCTTTGATGAAGCTCACAAGTCGCGGTACTCTATCCACCCTGGAGCGGATAAGATGTACCAGGATCTTAAAGATTATTACTGGTGGCATAGGATGAAAGGCGATGTTGCTATTTACGTGAGCAAATGTTTAACTTGCGCCAAAGTTAAGGCGGAATACCAGAAGCCTTCGGGACTTCTGCAGCAACCAAAAATTCCCCAGTGGAAGTGGGAAGAAATCTCCATGGATTTTATTACGAAGTTGCCAAGAACGCCAAAAGGCCACGACACTATCTGGGTGATAGTGGATCGCTTAACGAAGTCAGCACACTTCTTACCTATCCGCGAGAAGGATAATACAAGCAAATTGGCTGAAATCTACATGAGAGAGATTGTTGCACGCCATGGAGTACCTCTCTCGATTATCTCTGATAGAGACGGAAGGTTCGTGTCAAGAATATGGCAATCCTTCCAGGAAGCTTTTGGCTCAAAGCTGAATATGAGCACAGCTTTTCACCCGCAGACCGACGGTCAAAGCGAGCGGACGATTCAGACATTGGAGGACATGCTGAGAGCATGTGTTATGGATTTAGGCGGTAGCTGGGATAAGCATTTACCCCTGGTTGAATTTTCATACAACAACAGCTACCACACCAGTATTGGTGCCGCGCCATTCGAAGCTTTATATGGGCGCAAGTGCAGGTCGCCGCTCTGTTGGTCTGACGCAGGTGATAGACAATTGGTAGGTCCCGATGTAGTTCAGGAAACTACAGATAAGATCGCGCAAATCCGAGATCGCATTAGTGCGGCTCGTGACCGTCAGAAGACCTACGCAGATCTGAAAAGGAAACCTCAAGAGTTTGAGGTTGGGGATATGGTTTTGTTGAAGGTATCACCCTGGAAGGGTGTGGCACGCTTTGGGAAGCGTGGGAAGTTGAATCCGCGCTACATTGGTCCTTTCAAGGTTTGGGAAAGAATTGGGACCGTAGCATACAAGTTGGATCTACCTGCCGAACTGAATAATGTTCACGATACATTTCATGTATCCAATCTGAAGAGAAGTCCAACTCAAGTTAACGTTGCCATTTCTACCGACGAAATTCATATTGATGACACACTCCATTTCGTTGAAGAACCTGTCGAGGTCACGGATTGGAAAGTGAACAAGACCCGCCGGAGCAGTGTCAAGCTCGTCAAGGTTCGCTGGAATGCTAGACATGGTCCTGAGTTCACCTGGGAGCGTGAAGACCGAATGAAGGAGAAATACCCCCACTTATTTCCTGAGAACCCTGCTTCTACAAGCAGAATTTAAAATTTCGGGACGAAATTTATTTAACGGGGGGAGAATGTGACAACCCTCACAAAACCAGGTATCCGTACGACTTAATTAACTATTAATTGATGCCTAATTACTGTGCTTAACTGAGATTTCTGATAAACTGCTACTTGATTGTTGATACTTGTACATATCTGCATCATACTTTGATTTTCCGTCACTACATTATTTACTTACTGAACTCTAGTGACAAACATGATGCACAAAAGCACAGTAGCATTTGGACGGATAACCTATTGAACGTGCTGATATAGCCAGCATCAGGCAAACACTGCCTCTAAAGGCCTGAATGAGCCAGAAATATTTTACTACACCCATAGTGTGTGTAGGGATACAAGGGTTGTTAAACTGCGTCTCTAGGAATAAGATACAGAGATTGGATGTGCCTAAAACGTACTCTAAGCACAAAACACAGCATTTTTATCAACACACTAGCTTCTAGCTAATTAATAAAGTGCCAAAACATGGGGAAATATTCCTGACACTTTGCAGAATAAATTGTGTCGCTAAAAAATATTATTTACGACGCTTAAAGGATTACTTAAGCACTTTAACGGATTACTATCCAACCGAACAACCGGACTATACCCGGAACATAAAAATATTGCCAGAAATATTATTAGCCTTTTTCTGAGCCAGTTAGGGTCCCTGATTACCCTAACACCCGCTTTATAACGCGTCATGCAACTAACGGGGTTAATCCCTAAAAGTAACCTACTTAACTTAACTAAACTCTAACTGAACAATCGAGATCCAACCGGATACCCCCCCCCTTTTGGGCCGGTTCCATCCTCATGGAACTAGAAGTACATATGTTGATTATTTTAATTGATTTCGTGGATATCTAGAAGGCATGTAACCTAAGGATCTTGGCACAAGATTTTTCTATAAATACCCCACTCACACACATTAGAGATTATCATCCATCACAATCACCAAACAACTCTCTCTCCCTCTTGCTCCATTCTCGGCCGAACACCCACACTTGTCCACCACCATTTTCGAGTTCTTGTCTAGCCATTCCAAGCTTATACAAGGTGTTCGAATATGTTGATTATTGAGGCCCGATCTACGATGTGGTGGCTCTTATCATCGTTTAACCCGACTTTGTTAAGATCACGAATCTTGACATACGCTTGTTTCTATCGGTACAAGGGTTAAAAGGTGAAACTCCACCACACGAGAAACATGAACTTGTGTAAAAGTATTTTGACTTGTAAAATAGTATTTAAAACGAGCCGATCTACGTATGTACAAGTGGTATATTCGTAGAACCAAGTGTCGAGAAAATCATGTTTTATAAAAGTTGGATGACATGTTAACAAATATGATTTTTACAAACTACAAGTGTATAAACACTTGTGAAACGAAAGATCCGACAAAATAACAATTTTTATAAAAGTTGTCGGGAAGTTGTAAAGGATGATTTGTTCCAAAAACGGGGTTTTTACAAGACTAAACTATTTTATACATAGATCCACTAAATATAAGGTGATCTACATTACGACTTTCGGAAAAAAATTACAAGTTCATGTAACAACGCGACTTTACATACTAGTCTACAAGATCGATGTGTGAAAACTGGTTTGAAGTATCGGAACTTGATTGGTTGATTAAAGAAATTGTTGAAGTGATTTTGTAAAAGAAAATGATACGCTTGAAAGCGTGGCCACCTCCAGTTACAGGGGAAACTCTGGCGAAATTTTTCTAAAATCTAGCACTTAGAATTATTTGCAAGTGTTAAACTATTTTGAGATGTTTTCAAAATACATTTCGCCATGACTTTATTTATTAAATAATCGGAGGTGGGATTTTCACAAAAACTAAACGTGATAAATATTTATTCGATAAATATATTTTTCACCACATTGTTTATGATTATTTTGTGAAAATATATAAATATTATTTTTAGAGTAAAAATAATATTTACAAACTGTAACGAACCCAAAATAATACCAACGCCTACACGACAAACATATAAGTTACAACGGTAATTATTATTACCACTAAATCGCCAAAACGTAACTTACGCCTTATCCGGAAATATTCATAAATGCGGATATTGTCAACGTATTATTTTGGAAAGTATTATACGAAGAGAAAATATATTATTTTTGAGAAAAATAATTATATTTTGGAATGAGAAATAAAATATATTAAGTGAGACTTAATATCATAAACGCACATGTATTAATTCCCCCACCCTTGGGAAGGAGATTAACTACCAAATATATACAAGGAACGGTTGTCTAACTGTTTCCCGAAAATTAAACTATGAAGCTAAAGCACGGCCATCCGTCTAATAGAATTAGCACATGTAGGTCGTTGCACAGCTTTCGGACTTTTGGAGTGCTTGATTTAGCGACGCACTGACTGTGAGTTCATGTCCCCCCTTTTCTCTTAACTGTTTTCAGTTTTCTAAACTGCGGGGGTGAAATACATGTTACAATGATTATGAATATGTTTATACATGGTATGATTAGCGTAAGGAGGTTTGTTACTTAGATCATGTGAGTGGGTAGGCGGAAACTTGAGGCCATTAATCCTCATAGTAGGACCGAGGGACAGGAGCGGTAGATCTATCTGGGTGTAGCGAGCCCAGCCCCAAGTCCAGCTGAACGGACCACGGGGTGACTTAGTGCCCGACGCATAAATCCGCTAGGTTTGAGTCTTCCTACTTGCACTTCACACATATCAATGGCCTTGCAAACCATTGGTGATCTCTTTTTCCTTATTTGCTACATACCAGGATTTTTGATAAATACAAAGGTTTGTTTACTCACTTTCGCATGAACTCGCTCAACATTATTGTTGATTTTTCAACTTACATGTATTTCAGGAAATTAACGATCTGGCGCGGTATGGCTTGTTTTCCGCTGCATAAGTCACCAGGGTCATCCAAGGTTCGGGGAATGTGACTCTTTCCTGGACAAGTCACAATCCTTGAATCATGTTTATGTTATGTTTGGGTTTGTAATGTTTAGACAAGTTTATGGTTGTTGGGTGTTAACCCGTTAAGACAATGTTTAATATTTTTATTATCAATGGATGATCTTGCATATTTTAATTCATATAGCTTTGTTATGATTAAGCTATGGTATTAAGAAGTCACACCAAATTAACCACGCTTCCGCAAAGCCAGGGTGTGACAGTACCAAATGCAGTCTCCGACTCCCAAGGTTCTTTCTTTTTCTCTTTAGGTGTATCCTCATTCGTATTGCTCGAAGACGTATCATTATTTTCAGAATTTCCCGTGAAAGCGTACATGTCGCTGAAAGGATTCATGAAAACATCATCCATTTTGATTGTACCTGCAAAATCAACCAACACTTAGAAAAATTTTCCGAAACTTTTGAAAATCAGGACACAAAAGCGAAGCTATCTGTACAGATGACAGATAAGCGAACCCAACAATGTCACAACAGCGAAACAAACAATGTCTTAAAAGCGAACCAGTTGTTGTCCTATAAGCGGACCTCAACTATCACTAAAAGCGGACCAGAAAGTGTCACAAAAGCGGACCAGTTGATGTCTGTTCGAGCGGACCAGACTTGTTCGTTCAAGCGGACCAAGTAATGCCCTAAAAGCGAACCAAACTATGACCGTAAAAGCGAACTGAACACGAATTTAAAAGCGAATCTCGCGATGTCCGTAAAAGCAGACCACAGTTTTTAACCGATTTTGACCATTTTTAGTCCGAATTTTAGCCTGAGACTTTCTAGGGTTTGTTATTAGTATGATTTACACTTTATACTCAATTTTTAGACAATTTCAACCGTAAGAACCACTGAAAACCGAAAAAGTATGAGAGAAAGTGAGTAGAAAAGAGAAATTTCTGCAGATTTAAGCTGTAGTAGTATGAACTCCTCGTCCTGAGCTCTGATACCACTTGTTGGACCGTTGTTTGACCCTAAAAAGTCAGTCAAGGTAGTTCATCTTCACGTACGAAGGCGGAATCAACGTAAATGAAGTTACAACAGCTATTCCTTTCTAATTACTTCTCTTTTATTGCTTTCTGATTACAATTTGACAGAGTTCCGTTCCACAAGCAATCATTCAGGTCCGCTCTAATGAACAACATCATCAGGTATATATAGTGCTAGAGGTTCGCTTATAAGGACTGACATAAAAGCGAACCTACCAGGTTGACACAAAAGCGAACCCAACTGATGACTTAAAAGCGAACCAGACTTAATGACCTAAAAGCGGACCTGCTTCTAATGTACATAAAAGAGAACCTAATCAACATAAAACATGATTTCGACATTCTAAACCCTATGTTGACCCATATTGACCTAAAACTTGATGTAGACGAAGTCAACAGACATTCCGTGCATCAACAAAAATAGTTGTTATTTACTGACTGTCTGCTGTTTTGTCTTGAAATTTATCTGTGTTGCAGGCATGGCTAGTAGCTCTCGTCGAGGAAAGGGTAGGAAAACTGGAACGGGTCAGTCAGCACCGCAGCAAGATCCGGTTCCTCAAGAAACACCAATCATTCAAATAGCGCCCGATGATCCGAAATTAAGAAAAATCAAATATCGAACAAGTTATAACTTCATTCCGGATCAGAAAATGCACAGAGATAATCACCCGATTCTGAAGTTTGAGAAAGATACACCCGAATATGATAAGTTTGAAAAGCTGAAGGATACTGAGCTACTTCAACATCGGGTTATTAATTGGAATTGGTTAAGAGAGATAGGTGCAGAGCAGGAAGTGAGGGACCTTTTGGGTGAAAGATTGATTGATGCGATGAATTGCATAGAGCCTCAGTATCAGGAGCTAGTTCTAGAGTTCCATAGCACTTGGGTGCATAAGGAGGGTAAATTCGAGCAGGGCACAGCTGTATCATTTAGCTTTGGAAGGAAAATGTATGAGATGAATGTGCCGAGGTTTGCTGTCGTTTCGGGTTTGTATACCGAAGAGAGGTGAAGAGACCGGAGTTTGCTACCTATTTGAGGGGTGCGTATAATAAACCAAGGGATTGTAGTGTTGGTGGGACTGAGTTGAAGGAGTTCTGGAAGACGATTTCTAATCGTCCGTTTGGATTGACGAATCGGATCACGTCGGTTCGTAATCCGGTGTATAGGTATGTGCTGAAGATCTTGTCTACTACACTTGTGGGTAGGAAGTCGGGAAAGAATAAGGCGAATTGGATCGAACTGTTTATTCTGATGTGTAGAGTGCAGGGAAAGGAGTTTAATCTGGCTACTGTCTTAGCAGATTCGTTCAGTAGAGGTTGAAGAGGAGGTATTCGAGCTGGTTTGGATATGGGCCGCTACATTACTAGGATTGCAGCAAATTTGGGGGTATTTGACACGTATCTCCCTGAGTTTCTACGTGAGGGGCCCAAGACAGCGATGTTTGGATTGCAAGACCTGCAGAAATCAGGCATAGTGTCGTGGCAGGAACCCTACAGCTGGGAGCCGATCAAAGAGGGTCCACATGTTCAGACACCACAGGTACGACCAGGTGAGGATGTCAGTATTCAGATTGAGCCCTCACATACGCAGCAGCCACCACAGGCACACGAGCGGTCAGTACCTGAGTCCCAGAGGAGACACCCTCTACCTGAGCCTCTTACTTTGGAGTCATTCTCTGGCTATGTGGAGCAGAGATTTGACAGGCTGGAGCAGTTGATTGATGTCACACCCCCAAAATCCACACGCGGAGTACCACCGCTTGGGAGCGTGACATGACCAGGATCAAGCCATCAATCATATCAAACATAGCATTAAGTAATAATAAAAGTCATTAGAATAGGTTATCATGACATGATCGATGTTTCAAAACCAAGCATTGTTTAAGTAGCGGAAGCATTGTTATAAACCCAAGTTAAAATACTGAAATATCATAAGTGTCTAATCAAAGTAATACGATCCTTGTCCACAACGACCAGCTCCTCTTTGTGCAAGCTCCAATGTACCTAACGATCTGCAAGGCATGTAACAGAATGATCAACAAACTAGTTGAGCGAGTTCACAGTAAGTAAGTGCGTAACAGTAAGTAAAGGGTGGCTCTACTGGGCCGATAGTAAGTTATATATGTGGGGGCTTCCCATGTTATGTGACCACTAGACTATTCGTATCAACTACTCGTATCATCCCTGTTCTTCTTCCGAGAACAGTAGCGCGTATGGGGTGTACGTAGGTCTTACGTACGTATCCTTCATAACCGAGGATAGGAGACGCGGGGGTGTACGTGGGTTTCACGTACGTATCCTTTGTACCGAGGATAGAAGTAAGTAATGCGTACACGTAGGTTTTACGTGCGTGCCTGACATCCGAGGCAGTATTGGCATATGACCACGTAGGTGTTATCCTAACCTACGGAACCGTCCTGACATCCGAGGATCATGGTAGGTGATAGTCTAGGAAAAGCATATGTTCGTTCTTAGTCAATTGTAACCTTTATCCCATTCCCACAACCCGGGAATCCCATGCCTTAGTAGGGGTGTGAACTCACCTGGGTTTGCTCGGCAGACAGTATAATGCTCAAGTATACAAGTAAGGAATCAACCACGTCCTATCATGGTTACTATGCAAGTTAGGTTCGTATGTAGCATGTTTGTATCACGTATGGTATCAAGTATGATCATGGCAATTCACATAAACGTATTAGCAGTTCATATCAAGTAACGAGTCCAAGTAGTCGGCCCAATTAACATGATCAGTCCAATTAGCAACTATGTAAACAAGTCCGATAACATAACAGTCATAAGATTGGGCCCGTGACAACGTAGGCCCAAAACAGTGTGCGTGCAAAGGAGGTCTCGAGTCGCAACCAGCGATCTCGAGTCGCAACCGGTGGTCTCGGTTCATCATGGCCCGGTTACGAGTCACAGCCGGAGATTACGAGTCGCAACAGGAGGTTGCGAGTCGCAACTGATGATCTCGACTCATCACGGTCTGGTTACGAGTCGCAACGGGACTCGCAACCGTTGTCTCGGCTTGTGCTGTTTGTGGTCTCGAGTGGGGTTCCGACTCGCAATCTGAGTCGCAACCGTGTGTAACAGTTTCCATAATTCCTGTAACAATCTTACCGTGATTCTAGCAAACAACTTAGGCAGTTTCGGAAATCAGATCAAACAATGATTATTCAACATTCAATCATATTCATAATATCTTCAAATCATCATCATTTAGCATGTTCATAACAGCATCAAATCAACAATCAGATTATCACACAATCTAAACCGGGCCATAAACGTATCGTCGGACTAGCATGCAACCTATCCGATTATCATTCATACAGAACCTGATTATTTCTATCATCCTGAAATCAATCCGAAGACCAATCATAAACAACATAATCTAAACCGGCCCTAGTTCATAATCATGCAGATTCTAATCGGTTTCATCTAAACATGAAATCATAAAATCACTTATCACAAAAACATAAACAAAACACTAACCGATTACGAGTAAAGGAGGGTGATCTGAACAAGAGAATGATCGGATGTTCTTGTGCCTTCGGGTCCTAAGCGAGCCGAGAGAGAGAGGTAGAGAGCAAGTAGGGTTTGTGTGTGTTATGAAAATTGTAACAATGAGAGAAACCAAACCCTTACCAAAGATTTGTGTTTGCGAGTGGGGAGTGGGCCGAGCCCAATTCGGTAACCTCATGGAGTCCGATTCAAGGTGTGGCCCAATCGGGCTTGTGAGACCGGTTAGCCTCGTGGATCGGGTTTTAGTGTGTGTGGTTTGGGCTCGTGTACACATAACATACATACGCACATAAATATCATAACATACAATAGCATCAAAGTTTGTAAAAATCATAACACGTTCACGTATATTACACAATGCTAGGTCTAAAGTTCGAGTTGTCACATTATCCCCAACTAATTGGAAATTTCGTCCCGAAATTTGGTATGCACTCACTGAGGAAGCTAGGTAAACTGTACTGTTCACTGATTTTCCTGGGGTGTCACATCCTCCCCCCGTTGATCTGGAATTTCGTCCCGAAATTCCGAAGTAGTAGCTTCAGCCTCAGTAGTGGTTGCATTGGTTTCAAATAACTGGGGGTACTTTTCTGTCATTCTGTCTTCGCGTTCCCAGGTGTACTCTGGGCCACGTTTGGAGTTCCAACGAACTCGAACAAGAGGGATTCTCTTGCTTTTGAGGACCTTCACATCCCGGTCCGTGATTTCTACTGGTTCCTCGACGAACTGCAGCCGCTCGTCGATAGTGAGTTCCTTAAAAGGAATGATGAGGTTTTCATCTGATAGGCACTTCTTTAAGTTCGATACGTGAAAGACATTGTGAACTGCTCCGAGTTCAGCTGGTAGGTTCAACTTGTAGGCTACCTTGCCAATCTTTTCTAAGATTTCGAATGGTCCGACGTACCGCGGATTCAGTTTGCCCCGTTTGCCAAAACGTACCACACCCTTCCAGGGTGAAACTTTCAATAAAACCCGGTCTCCGACCTCAAATTCCAAAGGCTTTCTACGCTTGTCCGCGTAGGCTTTCTGACGGTCGCGTGCTGCCGCCATGCGTTGTCGTATCTGTGTAATCTTTTCTGTGGCGTCCACTACAATCTCTGGACCCGTAATCTGACTATCCCCCACCTCTGCCCAACAGAGAGGTGACCGGCATTTACGTCCGTACAATGCCTCGAATGGAGCGGCTTGAATGCTGGTATGGTAACTGTTATTGTACGAGAACTCCACCAAAGGGAGGTGTTTTTCCCAGCCGTTGCCGAAATCGATAACGCATGCTCGAAGCATGTCTTCGAGAGTTTGGATCGTACGCTCAGACTGCCCATCCGTCTGAGGATGATATGCTGTGCTCATGTCTAATCGTGAGCCGAAAGATTTATGCATTGCTTGCCAAAGCTCTGACGTGAATCGTGCATCGCGATCCGAAATAATAGAGATGGGCACTCCGTGCCTCGAAACAACTTCTTTGAGATAGACGTCTGCGAGAGTGGAGAACTTGTCCGTTTCCTTAATCGGCAGGAAGTGTGCAGACTTGGTGAGTCGATCAACTATGACCCATATTGTATCGTTCCCACGCTGGGATCTAGGTAAGCCTGTAACAAAATCCATGGAAATTTCTTCCCATTTCCATTGCGGTATCTTAGGCTGCTGAAGTAGACCAGCTGGTTTCTGATATTCAACCTTGACTCTCGCACAGGTCAAGCATTTTCCAACGTACGTAGCGATGTGGGCCTTCATACTAGGCCACCAATAAGTAGTGCTGATGTCGTGGTACATTTTATCTGACCCTGGGTGTACCGAGTAGTGTGACTTGTGAGCTTCATCCATTACAAGTTCGCGTAGACCGCCATAAAGTGGGACCCAAATCCGGCCCGTTACATAGTAGGCGCCGTCTTCCTTTTGTTCCATTTGCTGTCGTGAGCCGCGTAAGGCTTCAGCCTTGACGTTTTCGGGCTTCAATGCTTCTACCTGAGCATTTCGTATCTGAGCAGGAAGGCTAGACTGAATCGTAAGCTGTAGCGCTCGCACGCGTCGAGGTAAGGTGTCCTTTCGACTAAGGGCATCGGCCACAACATTGGCTTTGCCTGGATGATACTTGATGGCGCATTCATAATCGTTTAGTAACTCGACCCATCGTCGTTGACGCATGATCAAATCCTTCTGCTTAAGGATATGCTCGAGACTCCTGTGATCGGTGTAAATCGTGCACCTGGTACCGTACAGGTAGTGTCGCCATATCTTAAGCGCAAAAACAACAGCTCCCAGCTCTAAGTCGTGCGTCGTGTAGTTGCGTTCATGAACCTTGAGCTGACGAGAGGCGTAGGCTATCACTTTATCACGTTGCATCAATACACAACCCAGACCCTGTGTTGATGCGTCACAGTATACCACGAAGTCATCTGTGCCCTCTGGCAATGAAAGAATAGGTGCGCTGCAGAGCCTATCCTTTAGATACTGAAAAGCAGTTTCCTGCGTGTTGCCCCAACGGTAGGTGACACCCTTCTGTGTCAGTAGCGTAAGTGGTTGTGCGATCTTTGAAAAGTCTTTAATAAATCGTCTGTAGTATCCTGCCAAACCCAAGAATTGGCGTATTTCTGTCGGTGTACGCGGTGCAGGCCAGTTTCTGATTGAATCTACCTTGGATGGATCGACATGGATCCCATCCTTGTTCACCACATGGCCTAAGAAGTGGACTTCACGAAGCCAGAAGTCGCATTTAGAAAGCTTGGCGTACAACTGTTCCTTTCGAAGGAGTTCCAATATTAGGCGAAGATGCTGCTCGTGCTCCTCCTGACTCTTGGAGTAAATCAGGATGTCGTCGATGAAAACAATGACGAACTTGTCGAGATAGGGTTTGCACACCCTGTTCATAAGATCCATGAATACAGCAGGCGCGTTTGTTAACCCAAACGGCATGACGAGAAACTCGTAGTGACCGTAACGAGTTCTGAAGGCTGTCTTGGAGACGTCCTCCTCGCGGACTCTCAATTGATGATAACCTGACCGTAGGTCGATCTTGGAATAATAACACGACCCTTGCAATTGGTCGAATAAGTCGTCTATGCGTGGAAGGGGATAACGGTTCTTCACCGTCACCTTGTTCAGTTCCCTGTAGTCTATGCACATCCTGAACGTACCGTCTTTCTTTTTCACGAATAGCACTGGAGCTCCCCAAGGCGAAGAGCTTGGACGAATGAAACCCTTTTCCAAGAGCTCTTGCAGCTGCTTTGACAATTCTTCCAATTCTGATGGAGCTAGACGATATGGTGCGCGAGCTATGGGTGCTGCTCCTGGAGCGAGCTCGATCTGAAATTCAACCTGACGATGAGGAGGTAAGCCTGGTAAATCTTCAGGAAACACCTGAGGGTATTCGCGTACAATTGGAATATCTTCCAATTTCCTTTCCTTTGCTGATGCGTCTGAAACAAGAGCCAAAATGGCTGTGTGACCTTTACGTAAGCACTTCTGAGCCTTCAGGAATGAGATGATGCCAACCACTGCACCACTCTTGTCGCCTTGAACTTCGAGAGGTTCCTGACCAGAACGAGGAATGCGAATGATCTTCTCGCTGCATAGGATTTCTGCCTGGTGTTGGGATAACCAATCCATCCCAATCACGACGTCGAAACTTCCCAAAACTATGGGAATGAGATTAATAGAAAAGGCTTGACCAGCTAGAAAAAGGTTACAACCCTGTACTACGTGCGTGGCTTCTAGACTTTTACCGTTAGCTAACTCTACTACATGTTTGGTGGGTAAAGGTGTTGGTGCACGTTTTAGCAGTTGACACATTTTCACAGACATATAGCTTGTATCCGCACCCGAATCAAATAAGACAGTAACGTAAATATTGTCGAGGAGAAACTTACCCATAACAACGTTGGGATCGTTCACTGCGTCGCCACGACCTAGTACGAATGCACGGCCCCTTGCCTCGTTGCCGTTGTTGTTTCCCCCATTGTTGTTGTTGTCATTGCCCTGATTGTTGTTGTTGTTGTTGTTCTGGTTCCTGTTGAGCTGTGGGCAGTGTCTCTTGATGTGGCCTTCAACACCACAATTGTAGCATCCTTTGTTGCCCTGCTGAGCGTGAGGCTGCTGCTGATTTTGGTTCGCAGGACGAAGGCTTCTACAGTCTTTGGCCTCGTGACCCATCTTGAGGCATCTTTGACAACGACCCTTGTTACACTGACCGTTGTGGTGTTTGTTGCAGTTGTTGCACTTTGGAAGATTTTCGCGATATCCACCCTGCCTGTGGCTACCTGACGACTGCTGGTTGGGGCTTTGATAGTTGTCAGTCTTTCGCTGCTGATTCTGGGACTGAACCGAAACTGATGCTTTGCTTGAATCCCCCTCCCATTTCCTCTTGTTGTCACTGAGGGTAACGGGAGTAGCTGAAGGAGTGACTGTAGTAGTAGCGCTGACACGCTTAGGCAGTTTATTCTGTTCCACTGCCTGATCGGTGATGCGATGAGCGAGGCGTTGAATTTCCTGGATGTTTTCGAGGTTAGCCGACGTCACGTGGCTCTGAATTTCTGGCGCCAATCCCTTGAGATACAACTCAATGCGCTTGTATGGAGGGTTCCACCATAGTTGGACACAGAACGGCCAGCTCGTTCGACCGTTTAGTATACGCTTCGATCTCTGACCCAACCATTTTCAGATTATACAGCTCATCTTCCAGCTTGTGAATATCTTCACGCGTGCAATACTCACGCTTGATGAGTTCCTTAAAATCGTTCCATGGGGTGGCGTTAGCAGCTGCCAACCCAAGAATCTGCACCTGCGCGTTCCACCAGGTTAGCGCGATTCCTTCCAAGGTGCCAGTAGCAAACTTGACCTTGCGAGCCTCAGGGCACTCGCACATCTCGAATACTGATTCTAGCTTCTCGAACCAGTGGAGGAGTCCAACCGCTCCTTCTGTGCCGCTGAAAGAGTTTGGACGACAGTCCATGAAGTTCTTGAAAGTGCAGACAGGCTGCTGCGCGTGTTGACCTATTGTGTACGAATAGGACGAAGTTAAATACAAGAGTGAATGTAGGATCTAGGGATCCTAGTGTGTGCCTATACTGCAGGATATACTACCTGCTTGAGCTGCTGCAACTGCCGCAGCAACTTGGGCTTGAACAAGAGCCTCTAACTGGGCTTGTGTCATGTTAATTCTTCCAGCCATTGATCTTCATGTCAAAGGCGAAATAGGTGAGAAAAGTTCGCGAATAGTGCGATGACAGAAAAGCGTAAACACGTAAGGGTTCTTAAGCAATAGCAAATAGTGAGCATTGTAGTCTAAGCATACCACGAGCAAAGTTCTAAACAGTTCTAGCAGACAGGCAATACATATAAACCTTATTACCTAGGATGTCGAGTCTTGCACGTGGAGCGAAGTGTCGTTGTGGATCGTTGAGAGCACTGTTCTGGTTATAGTCCGGTTTTAATAAAAACGTTTTCCCATATTAAAACCAAGTTCTCTATAACCAATGGCTCTGATACCAATCTGTCACACCCCCAAAATCCACACGCGGAGTACCACCGCTTGGGAGCGTGACATGACCAGGATCAAGCCATCAATCATATCAAACATAGCATTAAGTAATAATAAAAGTCATTAGAATAGGTTATCATGACATGATCGATGTTTCAAAACCAAGCATTGTTTAAGTAGCGGAAGCATTGTTATAAACCCAAGTTAAAATACTGAAATATCATAAGTGTCTAATCAAAGTAATACGATCCTTGTCCACAACGACCAGCTCCTCTTTGTGCAAGCTCCAATGTACCTAACGATCTGCAAGGCATGTAACAGAATGATCAACAAACTAGTTGAGCGAGTTCACAGTAAGTAAGTGCGTAACAGTAAGTAAAGGGTGGCTCTACTGGGCCGATAGTAAGTTATATATGTGGGGGCTTCCCATGTTATGTGACCACTAGACTACTCGTATCAACTACTCGTATCATCCCTGTTCTTCTTCCGAGAACAGTAGCGCGTATGGGGTGTACGTAGGTCTTACGTACGTATCCTTCATAACCGAGGATAGGAGACGCGGGGGTGTACGTGGGTTTCACGTACGTATCCTTTGTACCGAGGATAGAAGTAAGTAATGCGTACACGTAGGTTTTACGTGCGTGCCTGACATCCGAGGCAGTATTGGCATATGACCACGTAGGTGTTATCCTAACCTACGGAACCGTCCTGACATCCGAGGATCATGGTAGGTGATAGTCTAGGAAAAGCATATGTTCGTTCTTAGTCAATTGTAACCTTTATCCCATTCCCACAACCCGGGAATCCCATGCCTTAGTAGGGGTGTGAACTCACCTGGGTTTGCTCGGCAGACAGTATAATGCTCAAGTATACAAGTAAGGAATCAACCACGTCCTATCATGGTTACTATGCAAGTTAGGTTCGTATGTAGCATGTTTGTATCACGTATGGTATCAAGTATGATCATGGCAATTCACATAAACGTATTAGCAGTTCATATCAAGTAACGAGTCCAAGTAGTCGGCCCAATTAACATGATCAGTCCAATTAGCAACTATGTAAACAAGTCCGATAACATAACAGTCATAAGATTGGGCCCGTGACAACGTAGGCCCAAAACAGTGTGCGTGCAAAGGAGGTCTCGAGTCGCAACCAGCGATCTCGAGTCGCAACCGGTGGTCTCGGTTCATCATGGCCCGGTTACGAGTCACAGCCGGAGATTACGAGTCGCAACAGGAGGTTGCGAGTCGCAACTGATGATCTCGACTCATCACGGTCTGGTTACGAGTCGCAACGGGACTCGCAACCGTTGTCTCGGCTTGTGCTGTTTGTGGTCTCGAGTGGGGTTCCGACTCGCAATCTGAGTCGCAACCGTGTGTAACAGTTTCCATAATTCCTGTAACAATCTTACCGTGATTCTAGCAAACAACTTAGGCAGTTTCGGAAATCAGATCAAACAATGATTATTCAACATTCAATCATATTCATAATATCTTCAAATCATCATCATTTAGCATGTTCATAACAGCATCAAATCAACAATCAGATTATCACACAATCTAAACCGGGTCATAAACGTATCGTCGGACTAGCATGCAACCTATCCGATTATCATTCATACAGAACCTGATTATTTCTATCATCCTGAAATCAATCCGAAGACCAATCATAAACAACATAATCTAAACCGGCCCTAGTTCATAATCATGCAGATTCTAATCGGTTTCATCTAAACATGAAATCATAAAATCACTTATCACAAAAACATAAACAAAACACTAACCGATTACGAGTAAAGGAGGGTGATCTGAACAAGAGAATGATCGGATGCTCTTGTGCCTTCGGGTCCTAAGCGAGCCGAGAGAGAGAGGTAGAGAGCAAGTAGGGTTTGTGTGTGTTATGAAAATTGTAACAATGAGAGAAACCAAACCCTTACCAAAGATTTGTGTTTGCGAGTGGGGAGTGGGCCGAGCCCAATTCGGTAACCTCATGGAGTCCGATTCAAGGTGTGGCCCAATCGGGCTTGTGAGACCGGTTAGCCTCGTGGATCGGGTTTTAGTGTGTGTGGTTTGGGCTCGTGTACACATAACATACATACGCACATAAATATCATAACATACAATAGCATCAAAGTTTGTAAAAATCATAACACGTTCACGTATATTACACAATGCTAGGTCTAAAGTTCGAGTTGTCACATTATCCCCAACTAATTGGAAATTTCGTCCCGAAATTTGGTATGCACTCACTGAGGAAGCTAGGTAAACTGTACTGTTCACTGATTTTCCTGGGGTGTCACATCCTCCCCCCGTTGATCTGGAATTTCGTCCCGAAATTCCGAAGTAGTAGCTTCAGCCTCAGTAGTGGTTGCATTGGTTTCAAATAACTGGGGGTACTTTTCTGTCATTCTGTCTTCGCGTTCCCAGGTGTACTCTGGGCCACGTTTGGAGTTCCAACGAACTCGAACAAGAGGGATTCTCTTGCTTTTGAGGACCTTCACATCCCGGTCCGTGATTTCTACTGGTTCCTCGACGAACTGCAGCCGCTCGTCGATAGTGAGTTCCTTAAAAGGAATGATGAGGTTTTCATCTGATAGGCACTTCTTTAAGTTCGATACGTGAAAGACATTGTGAACTGCTCCGAGTTCAGCTGGTAGGTTCAACTTGTAGGCTACCTTGCCAATCTTTTCTAAGATTTCGAATGGTCCGACGTACCGCGGATTCAGTTTGCCCCGTTTGCCAAAACGTACCACACCCTTCCAGGGTGAAACTTTCAATAAAACCCGGTCTCCGACCTCAAATTCCAAAGGCTTTCTACGCTTGTCCGCGTAGGCTTTCTGACGGTCGCGTGCTGCCGCCATGCGTTGTCGTATCTGTGTAATCTTTTCTGTGGCGTCCACTACAATCTCTGGACCCGTAATCTGACTATCCCCCACCTCTGCCCAACAGAGAGGTGACCGGCATTTACGTCCGTACAATGCCTCGAATGGAGCGGCTTGAATGCTGGTATGGTAACTGTTATTGTACGAGAACTCCACCAAAGGGAGGTGTTTTTCCCAGCCGTTGCCGAAATCGATAACGCATGCTCGAAGCATGTCTTCGAGAGTTTGGATCGTACGCTCAGACTGCCCATCCGTCTGAGGATGATATGCTGTGCTCATGTCTAATCGTGAGCCGAAAGATTTATGCATTGCTTGCCAAAGCTCTGACGTGAATCGTGCATCGCGATCCGAAATAATAGAGATGGGCACTCCGTGCCTCGAAACAACTTCTTTGAGATAGACGTCTGCGAGAGTGGAGAACTTGTCCGTTTCCTTAATCGGCAGGAAGTGTGCAGACTTGGTGAGTCGATCAACTATGACCCATATTGTATCGTTCCCACGCTGGGATCTAGGTAAGCCTGTAACAAAATCCATGGAAATTTCTTCCCATTTCCATTGCGGTATCTTAGGCTGCTGAAGTAGACCAGCTGGTTTCTGATATTCAACCTTGACTCTCGCACAGGTCAAGCATTTTCCAACGTACGTAGCGATGTGGGCCTTCATACTAGGCCACCAATAAGTAGTGCTGATGTCGTGGTACATTTTATCTGACCCTGGGTGTACCGAGTAGTGTGACTTGTGAGCTTCATCCATTACAAGTTCGCGTAGACCGCCATAAAGTGGGACCCAAATCCGGCCCGTTACATAGTAGGCGCCGTCTTCCTTTTGTTCCATTTGCTGTCGTGAGCCGCGTAAGGCTTCAGCCTTGACGTTTTCGGGCTTCAATGCTTCTACCTGAGCATTTCGTATCTGAGCAGGAAGGCTAGACTGAATCGTAAGCTGTAGCGCTCGCACGCGTCGAGGTAAGGTGTCCTTTCGACTAAGGGCATCGGCCACAACATTGGCTTTGCCTGGATGATACTTGATGGCGCATTCATAATCGTTTAGTAACTCGACCCATCGTCGTTGACGCATGATCAAATCCTTCTGCTTAAGGATATGCTCGAGACTCCTGTGATCGGTGTAAATCGTGCACCTGGTACCGTACAGGTAGTGTCGCCATATCTTAAGCGCAAAAACAACAGCTCCCAGCTCTAAGTCGTGCGTCGTGTAGTTGCGTTCATGAACCTTGAGCTGACGAGAGGCGTAGGCTATCACTTTATCACGTTGCATCAATACACAACCCAGACCCTGTGTTGATGCGTCACAGTATACCACGAAGTCATCTGTGCCCTCTGGCAATGAAAGAATAGGTGCGCTGCAGAGCCTATCCTTTAGATACTGAAAAGCAGTTTCCTGCGTGTTGCCCCAACGGTAGGTGACACCCTTCTGTGTCAGTAGCGTAAGTGGTTGTGCGATCTTTGAAAAGTCTTTAATAAATCGTCTGTAGTATCCTGCCAAACCCAAGAATTGGCGTATTTCTGTCGGTGTACGCGGTGCAGGCCAGTTTCTGATTGAATCTACCTTGGATGGATCGACATGGATCCCATCCTTGTTCACCACATGGCCTAAGAAGTGGACTTCACGAAGCCAGAAGTCGCATTTAGAAAGCTTGGCGTACAACTGTTCCTTTCGAAGGAGTTCCAATATTAGGCGAAGATGCTGCTCGTGCTCCTCCTGACTCTTGGAGTAAATCAGGATGTCGTCGATGAAAACAATGACGAACTTGTCGAGATAGGGTTTGCACACCCTGTTCATAAGATCCATGAATACAGCAGGCGCGTTTGTTAACCCAAACGGCATGACGAGAAACTCGTAGTGACCGTAACGAGTTCTGAAGGCTGTCTTGGAGACGTCCTCCTCGCGGACTCTCAATTGATGATAACCTGACCGTAGGTCGATCTTGGAATAATAACACGACCCTTGCAATTGGTCGAATAAGTCGTCTATGCGTGGAAGGGGATAACGGTTCTTCACCGTCACCTTGTTCAGTTCCCTGTAGTCTATGCACATCCTGAACGTACCGTCTTTCTTTTTCACGAATAGCACTGGAGCTCCCCAAGGCGAAGAGCTTGGACGAATGAAACCCTTTTCCAAGAGCTCTTGCAGCTGCTTTGACAATTCTTCCAATTCTGATGGAGCTAGACGATATGGTGCGCGAGCTATGGGTGCTGCTCCTGGAGCGAGCTCGATCTGAAATTCAACCTGACGATGAGGAGGTAAGCCTGGTAAATCTTCAGGAAACACCTGAGGGTATTCGCGTACAATTGGAATATCTTCCAATTTCCTTTCCTTTGCTGATGCGTCTGAAACAAGAGCCAAAATGGCTGTGTGACCTTTACGTAAGCACTTCTGAGCCTTCAGGAATGAGATGATGCCAACCACTGCACCACTCTTGTCGCCTTGAACTTCGAGAGGTTCCTGACCAGAACGAGGAATGCGAATGATCTTCTCGCTGCATAGGATTTCTGCCTGGTGTTGGGATAACCAATCCATCCCAATCACGACGTCGAAACTTCCCAAAACTATGGGAATGAGATTAATAGAAAAGGCTTGACCAGCTAGAAAAAGGTTACAACCCTGTACTACGTGCGTGGCTTCTAGACTTTTACCGTTAGCTAACTCTACTACATGTTTGGTGGGTAAAGGTGTTGGTGCACGTTTTAGCAGTTGACACATTTTCACAGACATATAGCTTGTATCCGCACCCGAATCAAATAAGACAGTAACGTAAATATTGTCGAGGAGAAACTTACCCATAACAACGTTGGGATCGTTCACTGCGTCGCCACGACCTAGTACGAATGCACGGCCCCTTGCCTCGTTGCCGTTGTTGTTTCCCCCATTGTTGTTGTTGTCATTGCCCTGATTGTTGTTGTTGTTGTTGTTCTGGTTCCTGTTGAGCTGTGGGCAGTGTCTCTTGATGTGGCCTTCAACACCACAATTGTAGCATCCTTTGTTGCCCTGCTGAGCGTGAGGCTGCTGCTGATTTTGGTTCGCAGGACGAAGGCTTCTACAGTCTTTGGCCTCGTGACCCATCTTGAGGCATCTTTGACAACGACCCTTGTTACACTGACCGTTGTGGTGTTTGTTGCAGTTGTTGCACTTTGGAAGATTTTCGCGATATCCACCCTGCCTGTGGCTACCTGACGACTGCTGGTTGGGGCTTTGATAGTTGTCAGTCTTTCGCTGCTGATTCTGGGACTGAACCGAAACTGATGCTTTGCTTGAATCCCCCTCCCATTTCCTCTTGTTGTCACTGAGGGTAACGGGAGTAGCTGAAGGAGTGACTGTAGTAGTAGCGCTGACACGCTTAGGCAGTTTATTCTGTTCCACTGCCTGATCGGTGATGCGATGAGCGAGGCGTTGAATTTCCTGGATGTTTTCGAGGTTAGCCGACGTCACGTGGCTCTGAATTTCTGGCGCCAATCCCTTGAGATACAACTCAATGCGCTTGTATGGAGGGTTCCACCATAGTTGGACACAGAACGGCCAGCTCGTTCGACCGTTTAGTATACGCTTCGATCTCTGACCCAACCATTTTCAGATTATACAGCTCATCTTCCAGCTTGTGAATATCTTCACGCGTGCAATACTCACGCTTGATGAGTTCCTTAAAATCGTTCCATGGGGTGGCGTTAGCAGCTGCCAACCCAAGAATCTGCACCTGCGCGTTCCACCAGGTTAGCGCGATTCCTTCCAAGGTGCCAGTAGCAAACTTGACCTTGCGAGCCTCAGGGCACTCGCACATCTCGAATACTGATTCTAGCTTCTCGAACCAGTGGAGGAGTCCAACCGCTCCTTCTGTGCCGCTGAAAGAGTTTGGACGACAGTCCATGAAGTTCTTGAAAGTGCAGACAGGCTGCTGCGCGTGTTGACCTATTGTGTACGAATAGGACGAAGTTAAATACAAGAGTGAATGTAGGATCTAGGGATCCTAGTGTGTGCCTATACTGCAGGATATACTACCTGCTTGAGCTGCTGCAACTGCCGCAGCAACTTGGGCTTGAACAAGAGCCTCTAACTGGGCTTGTGTCATGTTAATTCTTCCAGCCATTGATCTTCATGTCAAAGGCGAAATAGGTGAGAAAAGTTCGCGAATAGTGCGATGACAGAAAAGCGTAAACACGTAAGGGTTCTTAAGCAATAGCAAATAGTGAGCATTGTAGTCTAAGCATACCACGAGCAAAGTTCTAAACAGTTCTAGCAGACAGGCAATACATATAAACCTTATTACCTAGGATGTCGAGTCTTGCACGTGGAGCGAAGTGTCGTTGTGGATCGTTGAGAGCACTGTTCTGGTTATAGTCCGGTTTTAATAAAAACGTTTTCCCATATTAAAACCAAGTTCTCTATAACCAATGGCTCTGATACCAATCTGTCACACCCCCAAAATCCACACGCGGAGTACCACCGCTTGGGAGCGTGACATGACCAGGATCAAGCCATCAATCATATCAAACATAGCATTAAGTAATAATAAAAGTCATTAGAATAGGTTATCATGACATGATCGATGTTTCAAAACCAAGCATTGTTTAAGTAGCGGAAGCATTGTTATAAACCCAAGTTAAAATACTGAAATATCATAAGTGTCTAATCAAAGTAATACGATCCTTGTCCACAACGACCAGCTCCTCTTTGTGCAAGCTCCAATGTACCTAACGATCTGCAAGGCATGTAACAGAATGATCAACAAACTAGTTGAGCGAGTTCACAGTAAGTAAGTGCGTAACAGTAAGTAAAGGGTGGCTCTACTGGGCCGATAGTAAGTTATATATGTGGGGGCTTCCCATGTTATGTGACCACTAGACTACTCGTATCAACTACTCGTATCATCCCTGTTCTTCTTCCGAGAACAGTAGCGCGTATGGGGTGTACGTAGGTCTTACGTACGTATCCTTCATAACCGAGGATAGGAGACGCGGGGGTGTACGTGGGTTTCACGTACGTATCCTTTGTACCGAGGATAGAAGTAAGTAATGCGTACACGTAGGTTTTACGTGCGTGCCTGACATCCGAGGCAGTATTGGCATATGACCACGTAGGTGTTATCCTAACCTACGGAACCGTCTTGACATCCGAGGATCATGGTAGGTGATAGTCTAGGAAAAGCATATGTTCGTTCTTAGTCAATTGTAACCTTTATCCCATTCCCACAACCCGGGAATCCCATGCCTTAGTAGGGGTGTGAACTCACCTGGGTTTGCTCGGCAGACAGTATAATGCTCAAGTATACAAGTAAGGAATCAACCACGTCCTATCATGGTTACTATGCAAGTTAGGTTCGTATGTAGCATGTTTGTATCACGTATGGTATCAAGTATGATCATGGCAATTCACATAAACGTATTAGCAGTTCATATCAAGTAACGAGTCCAAGTAGTCGGCCCAATTAACATGATCAGTCCAATTAGCAACTATGTAAACAAGTCCGATAACATAACAGTCATAAGATTGGGCCCGTGACAACGTAGGCCCAAAACAGTGTGCGTGCAAAGGAGGTCTCGAGTCGCAACCAGCGATCTCGAGTCGCAACCGGTGGTCTCGGTTCATCATGGCCCGGTTACGAGTCACAGCCGGAGATTACGAGTCGCAACAGGAGGTTGCGAGTCGCAACTGATGATCTCGACTCATCACGGTCTGGTTACGAGTCGCAACGGGACTCGCAACCGTTGTCTCGGCTTGTGCTGTTTGTGGTCTCGAGTGGGGTTCCGACTCGCAATCTGAGTCGCAACCGTGTGTAACAGTTTCCATAATTCCTGTAACAATCTTACCGTGATTCTAGCAAACAACTTAGGCAGTTTCGGAAATCAGATCAAACAATGATTATTCAACATTCAATCATATTCATAATATCTTCAAATCATCATCATTTAGCATGTTCATAACAGCATCAAATCAACAATCAGATTATCACACAATCTAAACCGGGTCATAAACGTATCGTCGGACTAGCATGCAACCTATCCGATTATCATTCATACAGAACCTGATTATTTCTATCATCCTGAAATCAATCCGAAGACCAATCATAAACAACATAATCTAAACCGGCCCTAGTTCATAATCATGCAGATTCTAATCGGTTTCATCTAAACATGAAATCATAAAATCACTTATCACAAAAACATAAACAAAACACTAACCGATTACGAGTAAAGGAGGGTGATCTGAACAAGAGAATGATCGGATGTTCTTGTGCCTTCGGGTCCTAAGCGAGCCGAGAGAGAGAGGTAGAGAGCAAGTAGGGTTTGTGTGTGTTATGAAAATTGTAACAATGAGAGAAACCAAACCCTTACCAAAGATTTGTGTTTGCGAGTGGGGAGTGGGCCGAGCCCAATTCGGTAACCTCATGGAGTCCGATTCAAGGTGTGGCCCAATCGGGCTTGTGAGACCGGTTAGCCTCGTGGATCGGGTTTTAGTGTGTGTGGTTTGGGCTCGTGTACACATAACATACATACGCACATAAATATCATAACATACAATAGCATCAAAGTTTGTAAAAATCATAACACGTTCACGTATATTACACAATGCTAGGTCTAAAGTTCGAGTTGTCACAATTGAGGCACTTCAGAGGAGTCAGTCGAGGCAGGAGGATGTTCTTCGCTATATGATGACCGTTCAGAGCATGAGGATTCCGGATTTCTTTCGGCCAGGGCAGTAGGGCCAGGCCGGTGTTGGTGCACAGGCTGATCCGGATCCTCCGTTTCAGGTATTTGAGGCGAGCAGTCATGATTCCGATAGTGGACAGTGAGGAGTAGTGTGGGGATTGCACGAGGATGCAGAGCAGCAGCTGACTATTATATCTTTTGCTTATTATTTTTGTTTTATGTTGTTTTGATCCTCACTTTTGGTCTGTACTGATATTCGTATACTCTAAACAGGTTGGTTAGGGATGGATGGGTCGGTTGATGTGATGAAACTGCTAAACTACTGATGCTTTTGATATATATATGATTATATGTGTTGGTAGTTGTTTGATTCAGATAGGTTGATTGTTTTAGCCGCTTTCGTTCGCGTGTCCGAGGTTGAGTTGTTTGCTGAGCGTGTTTCGAATTGGAGGGCTTATGTGGAAATGACTGGCATTTTGACAGTCTCACATATCAGCTAAGTCGTTTCCCTTTTTTTTGTTGTTTTTTTATTTATTTCGTCGTCTAGTTATTTAGTAGTTCATTAGTAGTCTAGTAGTTGTTAGGTAGTGAGTCGTTTTTCCATTCTTGCATTAGGGACAATGCAATCTTTAAGTGTGGGGATGGGATACATGTAAATAGTCGAGTCTTATATTGAAAAATACAAAAAAAAAATTAAAAAATTGAAAAAATCCAAAAAAATTGAAAAATTAGAAAATGTCTTTCGAATAAAGAAGTTTGCAAAATAAAACGGAAAATGATAGAAAAGGTGAATTTTTGCTTGGGTTAAAATAATAATAATAATATGAGATTATAATAAATCGAGCTTGCGTCTAGTTAGGGATGTGTGGATAGGCCCGGGTTTGGTTTTAAGTCCCTTTGAGCTAATATACCTTAATTGTCGGTCTGCTAGTGGGTTTTCGCCTGGGAGATATGGGAAATCAAAACTGCCAATAATAGTATAAAGGGCATTGTTATAAGTTAAAACTGTTAGAGTTTGTGATCATGCGGAAAATAGAAAAAATAATAGAATAGAAAGTGAGCTAGAAACTAAATGAAAGTAATGCATTCTTATGTAGTCTGAGCTGGGGATAGCGACTCTACAGCAAGATTACCGCTAGGGTGTGTGAAATCGACTGTGCAAAAAGAAAAAAAAGTACCAAAGCTTAAGTAATCTGTGGTTGGGGATAGCGACTCTACAGCCGGATTGCCTCTTAGTTAGGGAAAGCATCGTCTAGTCTCACGATTGAAAAAAAAAAGAAAGGAAAAGAGAAAAAAATGATGAAAAAAAAATATTTGATTGTAAACTCTCTTGGTTTTGATATAAGACGGTTGGGAATTGGTCCAGTGATCGTTCTCTTAGTCCTATAAGCTTGAGGTGGGAGTAGGTAGACTGTAAATTCTAGTGTGAGACCCTAGGTAGACTGACCGTACTTAAATTAAATTTACATGATAAGGGCTTAGGATTGGATTCGGGTTTAAAGGGACAAGTATATTCGCAATCGCGGCTAACGAAAGTCTTGATTTTAATAAGATATACATACTTTTTGACCCAAGTGATTATTTGTCTCTGATTCCGTTGCATAATTCTTTTTCGAGGACGAAAAAAGAGCAAGTGTGGGGATATTTGATATATTGAAAAATACATCCTTTATTCGTGTATATTTTGTACATTTTATCGTTATTTATAGTTTAGTTTTATTTAGAATTACGTACTATTGATCAAAGTTTGGTTTTCCAGGTCTTGATACATTCATTGGCTGAAAATTGAGTGGAAACGAGCTATATTGTTGAAGCATTACATCCTGGAACAAGTCACAAAGAGTTAGAATTATTTTAAGAGTTTTGGGGTGTTAAAGATGGATTTTTAAAGAAACATTCTGTGAAAATCACGTGCTCGCGTAGCGCTACCACCAGAAGCCTCCATGCTCGCGCTACGCTAGGAACTCATGAAGAAAATCTGGATCCTTTTTCATCCCGTAGCATGAGCACTATAGGGGTGACCCGTCGCGCTACGCGACGGGTAGGCTTGCGAGAATTTATTGTTTATGGGCTAGGGTTTTCTATATAATGAAAAATTAATGATCATTAAAGGGGATTACGAATCAAGAAACCCTAGGGCGATTTTTGAAGCAGATTTTGAGCTTTTCGGAGAGTTTTGGCTAACGGGAATCATCCGGTTGAAGCTAGGAGCGTGGAAGTGAAGATTGTTCGGGTTTTATCTCCCGGTTTTCTTTAATTTTGTGTTTTCGATCTTTTCCAATGAATTCTTGTTTTGAACTTGATTTGTTTATGTTAGACATCATGTTTCTTGGCTAAACCCTAGATACTACCTAGACTAGATGATGGTTTGATGAAAGTTTGGATCTTTTAACGGTTTTTATTGTTTGACTATGGATTGATTTCTGAAAGTAAATTGTTCTAGAATTTCTAATTCGGTGCATGTGCGTATTTACTTTTGATTATTGATTATTTACTGTTTCACATAGATTTTGGTGAATCTCTTTCACATAATAAATTTGTGTTGATTATTTGCATCCTTGCGGGTTCGGGTGATCTTTGGGTAAATCGGCCGATAGCCTTAAAAACAGAAATTAAAATACAATTAGAAGTAAATATCCTGTCACACCCCTCCAAAACCCCACCCCGCCTTGGAGGCGTGACATGCCCAGGATCATAGCCACCAATCATATTTAACAAACATGTAGTTTATTTATAAAAACCAACACAATACAATTGGTGTCAAAACATAGTTTGAGTTTACAGCGGAAGCAAAACATAAGTTTAATATAAGTTTTCCCACAACGACCACGCCTCCCAGTGCAACCTCCTTAAGCTAGGGACCTAACGACCTGCAAGGCATGTAACAACGAGTCAACAACAAAGTTGAGTGAATTCACAGTTAGTTCACTGGCTTACTAGCCCGTATCGCGGTCTCCCAGACATGTGTGCGAAGGTTAGTATTCGTATCGTATCGCATCACGGCCCTACAGGCATGTGTGCGAAGATTAGTGGAGTGGCATCCTACCTCTGGAGGATGGCCGTGCCTTGTAGAAAGTTCGTGAACTCACCTATGCTTTTGCTTTGCTTGGTTTGCCTATCTTCTTTGATTGTAAGGGTATGGGAATTAGCCTACTGATAAGCCTATTTTAATAATCTAATGCACACGAATTTAGGTAAGTAACCAATACAGCATTTACGACAATTCACGAGATTAAACCCTCACAACGATTAATAAGGTGCAATACTTAACAATTCAACGGATTCACAACGAATAACAGAGCATAGTCCGAATTCGAACAGCACTCAAATATTCAAGTCGAAATCATGACGAATAACAAAGTATAAACTCAATTTGAGTAGCACTTAAGCAATCGTTGGATAGTTTCAATCGATCGGACGTTGAATCGTAATAGCGATCGAATTAATACCCTGAATCGTAGCAGCACTTAGTGATTGTGTGTGTTAATTGTACTGCTATTGCTCTAATTCGACGTACACAGTGAGTTTGGACGTCGTTCTAAAGACAGAATTCAAGTGCCAATGTCTGCTATTTATACTGATTTTTGGACATGCTTACGGACCGTATGCCTTATCCCTTACGGTCCGTAAGGGACACCTATTTACTATAGGGTAGCCACGTTTGGGACTAGGCCTGCTAAGTTGACAGAATTGGCAAATGAAATTTAAACAACGATTAATTTAGATAATCGTTAGCTAGGGTTTACCCCCCTTGAGTTTTAGGGGCCCTAATCCTGATTCTGATTTTTCTGGATATCTTAGGGTTTCTGCAGAATCACTTGGGTTTCTCAATTTGGGTTTCCAATTAGACTAATTAAAATAATAAATAGGACTTTAAGTGAGAGTTGCTACATATTCTGCTTAACTTGTCGCTGAGAGGCTCGAGTTAGTTATTAGGTCTCGGTGCAGTATATATCTAAAATAGATTTTGAGAGAAATCGGTTTTAGTTCCCTAATTGCATTTGTGTCTAGTAAACCAAGTTAGAACCTAGAATTGCCTTAGATTGTCGCGCTGAGAGGTAGATAGTCGTATTAGGGCACTTTTAGAGTCGTTAGAGGACTGAGAGGAAGTCTAACAGCCGGTATTCATAACAGCCTTGTAGAGTTTCCTAGGTTTCTTCCTGAGAAGGGTCGGGAAGTCTTAGCATTGAAATACCTTAAGGTTTAGTACTTTACGATCCCGGCTCCATACAACAATAATACTGTTAGAAATCCATTCATAGTTAAACTGGATTCAAGTCTAGGTAGTCGTTAATCTCGTCTGAATCAAACCCTAGTCTTCGTTCGTGTCTTAATTTAAATTTCATTTTAATTGCAATTTTAGGATTTTAGTAAAAACCCCCCTTAAAACACAACAATTGTTTAGTCGTGTCAGTGTCTAATCTAAATAAAGTCGTTAACGTAATTCATTAGAGTCCTTGTGGGTTCGACCTCCGGACTTACTTTTCTGTGCTAGAGTCGACCGGTTCACTTGCCGGTGAGTAGTTTAGTCAGGTTAAAGAGTCTAGATTTTTATTACTTGAGTCTTAATTTAGGGTAATTTTAGTTTATTTAGTTGAACTACTTTTTCCACATCACTGACTCACAACAAACATGGAAATCGGTGACTTCCAGACTAAGAACAACACAAAGTTGGAAAACAACGGTAGATGCAACAAAACCAAATCAGTTTTGGAAACCAAAAGTTGTTGTTCAAAATCAAAATGTTCAAAATGAATCACATTTTTACAAAAGAAGTGCTTCGAAAGGACAAACTTGGGTTGAAAAGAAACAAACGGTTTCTGTGAGTGATAATCAGAATGAAAATTCATTTGTGAAAAATGATAAAGATTTTCCAAAGTTGAATGAAACGTATTGTGTTGAAATGCCTAAGGTCAAATAGACCTGGGCTAACTTGTTCAAGTAATTGAATACATGTGAATGTGTAGGTGCTTCAACAAGAAGATGAAAGCAAAATCAACGGAGGAAGCAGCCTGGCACGAGAGGAAGAGGCTGCTGATCCCTGCAACTGAGAAACAGGGAGTTTATTGGTTTTCTGTACATAAATAAACCATATTTCAAAACCCCTAAAAATAAAAAATTTAAAAACCAAAAATATGTTTTTATTTTGACAAGAATTTGAAAAATCAAAAATATGTTTGTTTTTAAATTTTGTCAAAAATTCAAAAATTTAACAAAAAATATGTTGAGTGAATATGCCGAAACCCTCATGGCGGAACAAACATGATTAATTTCACAAGATTGAAAAACGGTTTTTAAACTGTAAAATATCAATGTGTTGTAAATCATGGGGGTACGTTATACTTTCTGCAAACAGAGCATGAGATGCAGAAAATGGATGGCGAGACAACGCTATCAGTATCAGGTTGTCAAATTTTCTTTAATGGTTTTGAATTTTAGGGGGAGTAGAAAATTTCAGAAAATCCAAAAACATTAGAAAATTTGAAAAAGCCAAAAATGTGATAAAATTCAAAAATGAGTTTTTGTGTAAAAAGAGGAAATGATAGTACATCAGTGGACAATCACAGTACGCTAAAGAAATGAAATGTTTTAATGTGATAAACGGACTCACTGATGATATGCCAGTAGGTTTTTACACGCTTAGTAGATTTTTTTCGAGATATAAACCTAAATACCAAATACTTACTTATCTCATGGGGAACATCTCTCGGATATATGGGTAACCCCTTAAATCTTGTTTGAGAGATTGCCTGATTCTGAGATACTAGGTCTTTATACTGTTTGATATCTGGGGTATTATACCTGGTCTTCTGATATTGCGGAAGCAATGGCCTAGACTTCGTATAATACTTTACGCGCTTTTAAAGCTTACCCTCTGCACAAAAAATGAAAAATATCGAAAGATATGAATCAATTGTAGTTGAAGAAAAGATTCCCTAAAGGGAACACACCTAAAGTCGAGCCTTCATCTCTTTGACTGAACGGAATTTCATACCTGAGCTCTCAAGGTCTCGCACTAACCCAGAGAACAGATATCAAATTGGTATATTCACCTGTAAGACTGAATCTAGGGAATTTTGATACGGGAGTATATTCTGAGGTGGGACACGCGAATAAGTTAAGTCCTTAAAACACTAAATCCATATCTCGAATCAATTGAATTTTGTGTGAAAATTTAAGTGGATCAGTATACTGACAATCTAAGTGAATCGTTTAAAACTTCAAGTGTTTAAAGCTCAACGGTACTAGTGATTTGTCATAAACTGATATGATCCTCTGACGCGAACTCAATCAAAAATTGTCTGTAAATATGTTTGTAAATATTTCTTTACTGCTTTCTGCTTCATAAAAAATCCAAAAAGATTTTTGATTTCTGCTTTATTTTCGATAACCGATGTCTGAGTGCTGAGTTTCAAAATCTAAGTATGCTGATCGTGTTTCTGAAAATAAAACAAGTTCATTAATTTGAAACTTGAAGTTTTTTTAAATCAAAAATCAAAAACAGTTTGTGAAATCTCCAAGGTCATTAAGTTGGACTTGGATGATTAACTGTGAGGGATTTGGATGCTTAATTTGTTAAAATCTGTTGTAAAGAGCTAGATTTCGATGTTGGATACTTAATACTGCCAAATCTATGAAGATTGTTGTTAGAGGGAGAAAATCAAGTAATCCTGGATATATTCATATTATTATATCTTAGAGCCAGCCAGGATCTTGATTAAAAAGTTTTAAAGAGCCAGGTCGCGATTCCTGGACAATCGGAAAATGTTTTCACTGGAGAAATATTTTAGCTTATTCTGAGAGAGAGCCAGGATCCTCAATCCTGGATGTTCAAAACATTTTCACTTATAAATATTTGAGAATTGCAGATGTTGTACCAGATTACGATCCCGATAGCCGAGTCTAAGCGGGAGTCTGAAGACGAGCTCAATGCAAGGGGGAGCGTGCATTCAAGGAGCCAGGTAACTATCCTGAAAGAGCTTGTAACCGGAAAGCCAGGTGTCGATCCCAAAAGCACGGAAGCTTGACGAAAGGGGGGGCCTGAAGGAAGAGTCTACTGAAAAGGGGGAGCTGAAGCTAAAGTCAGATCCACGGGGATACTGTTCAAGAAAGAGGGAGTCTGTGTTTTTGCTGAAGACGTCAAACTTTCAAGAAGACTCAGAGAGAGAGAGAAAGACAGACGCTACGAGATTGACTGCGACAATATCCAAGGGGGAGTCTGTTAGTGCAGTAATGTCTATCGCCTTCGTCAATCGAGTCCGTAGCAAGAAACTGATCTAACCATGCTTTATAGTGTTATATTTAGTGAAAAGGCAATGTGGCATTTCTGTAATTAATGAGAAGTCTCATTAAGTCCCTTGGCCTATAAATAGAAGCTTTAGGGTTAGAGTTTAGAACTTTTGCACATTTGGAGTTTGGAGAGCCTTGGATCCTAGAGAGAGAGTCTAGAGAGAGAAAGTGCAAGAGGTGATTCACGGTGCTTGTAATCTTTTCACATATTCAAGCGAATCACAGATTTAGTACGTTCTCGTGTTCGGTCCACGCACATGTACGGATTCCGCACGTCACACGTGTCGATACACAATCGTTTCGGAGTCGAAAACTGATCCTACACTTTTCCCCTATCATCTAACAAGCACCAGATGTACTTTTCTATCAAATTTATATCCTGCATGATTTGCATCTGTGTATGCAATTAAATTTAAACTTGTGTTATTTGGATACCATAATCCAAGATCAAATGTACCTTTAGAAGTAAGATTCTTTAGGATTACATTTATATCTAGTTAGAAAACATGTTGAGAACATTATATCTGGTCTAGTAGTTGTTAGATATAACAATGATCCCATCATTCCTCTGTAGGTTTTAATATCTACATTGTCACCATCAGGATCAGAATCCATTTTATTTTCTGTGGCCATTGGGGTTTTTGACGATGAACAGTTTTCTAGTGAGTATTTCTTTAAAATTGTTCTGATGTATTTTGTTTGACTTAAAAATATAACGTTAGATTCTTGTTTTACTCATAATCCTAGAAAGAAGTTTAGTTCACCCATCATGCTCATTTCAAAATGACTGGTCATTAACTTTTCAAACTTTTTGCAAAAACCGGGGTTGGTTGATCCAAATATGATGTCATCTACATATATTTGAACCAACAAAGTGTTTCTTGGTGTGTTTTATGAAACACTGTAGTGTCTATGGTACCTTTGGTGAAGCCAGACTTGATTAAGAAGTTTTAGAGAGTTTCATACCAGGCTCTGGGAGCTTGTTTCAAACCATATAAGGCTTCGTTCAATTTGTAAGCATGTTTTGGAAATTTTGGGTAAACAAAGCCTTCAGGTTGTTTCACGTATACATCTTGTTCAATCTTTCCATTCAGAAATGTTGTTTCAAATATCTTTTCCCATCCTATCTTCTATATTGTTTTGCTATTATACTAGTTTCATAACAATTTATTAACTTTATCAAACTCAACCATTATACCATCTCTTAGTTGTCTTACAATTAAATTCCTATATATTCTAATATTCTAATAGATATACATATAATACTACATTGACAGAGCTAGCCAAAAAATTCAAGAACATCTCATATTTTTTTTGAATCAGGTGTATTTTTTTTTATATAAAACCGGAATTAAAAGATAGCCCGTGCTACCACTTCTAATACACCAATTCCACCCCTATAATACCATGAGTCTTTATCAAACAAACATTATCATGTAATAAAATTTCCTATCACATATAAAAAATCAAAATTATTGGTTTCACCTAAACTCATTACTTTGACCTGTGATGTTGCTTAACTTAACAAACAAAAATATTCCATTGTTATTATTAATTAAAGCAATCCCAAACAACAATCATCCATGTCTGGTCACCGACAAAGCTCGAGTCTTCCGCAAGTCTCCATCACCAAAACAGTGTCGCCGACCATTGAAAGCGACACACTTGATCATGCTTACCTTAACACCACACCCTTTTAATGGTGTTTATGATCACACATTAACCAGAATGTGGTTGCTTCTTTCAATTAGGCGCCACCCCTTTTTTTAATCAATGTGGGTCCCTTAATTAGCTGGATGATAAAGGTAAACACTCGTTTTCTTTCTTCTTTTTTATGATTATCACTCCACTTCAGTTGATGTTATTATTGGTTTTTTTATATAATTAATTTGGATTTATTTGTGGTTAGATTAGAGTTGATTAACAATTTAGCATATTCTGTGATTTGGGTGTTGTTTGAAATTTGAATTTTAGATCTTGAGTTCTTGATCAGTTGATCTTGCCCAGAAGAAACCATAATCAAGGTTAGTTTTTTTTTTTTTTTTTCTTGAATTGTTGAGATTGAGTGGTTAGTGTTGATCATTGATGATCTGATTGTTATTCTTGTGAATGTCATTGTTCTTGATCAATAATTGGTAGCTTAGAAATCACTCCACTTCAGTTTATCACTGTTTTTTTAAATTAAATTTGGATTTATTTGTGGTTTTTGTCATTTGGGTGCTGATTAGTATTTGAAAGTTAACTTGAATTTCAGATCTTGATTTTGAGTTCAATTGATCAGTTGATCTTGCCCAGAACAAACCATAATCAAGGTTGGTTGGGTTTTTTTTTGGATCAGTTGTTGAGATTTGAGTGGTATTTAGGGTTGATCATTGATGATCTGATTGTTATTCTTGTGTGAATGTTATTGTTTGTTGTTCTTGATCAAGAATTGGTAGGTTAGGATATGTGATTCTTGAATGGATTGTTGAGAGCTTAACATAATCAGATCAAGATTTGTAAGGAAACATCGTATAGACAATTGCAAACCCATATTGGGTTAGTGATTGAAAACACATTTTAATGCTTGTAATTTGGGTTAAACTCGAAATGGTCAAAATACTATGTTGACCCATGGAATAGAAATCTTGAATTTTCACAGCTCTTGTTAGTTGTTACCTTGGTTTAAAAAGGCGCCTGAGGAATACTAATTTGGCTGTACATAGACGCCTCAGCTTTTGGGACCAAAACACCTATAAGCGCCTCACGCTTTTTATAACCAAATTGTTGCTATTCAACCATAACATAGTATTTTCTTGGTTAATCAATTTTCCTACATTGCCAAGATTCTTATTCTATATTGTAAGTTTCAATAATCCCTATCGTAAATAATATTATTTTAATATTAATATTATTTTTTCTATTGATGAGTATAGTATATGCTAGCATGCTTCAGATCATGATTAGCATGACACGTTAATGCTTTCTGGGGTATGAATATGGGATCCAACAAAACCGTTGATTCAGAACTCCAGGGCGCAGGATCAAAACTGTATCCTTTCTATAATTTACCTTTTTTAAATACATATATCTTATTTATGAAATATTTCTATTGTAATATCCTTAATGTCGTTATATATAGCGGTTTAGAAATCTGGTGTGTGGAGAACCTTCAGTTGGTTTCAGTGCCACAATCTTCACATGGAAAATTCTTCTCGGGGAGTGCATACGTAGTTCTGCATGTAAGTCACTTTGACCAAGTCGACCACACATCTTTCCTTAAGTTAAACTTCTTTTAGACATCATTATTGCATACGTTATTAGATCTCTATCGATAGATTTAACACGGGTCTTTTTTGCTATTGAGGCAGACGGCTTTGCTTAAAAGTGGTGTTCTTCAACATGACATACATTATTGGCTCGGGAAAGATGCCAATGAGGTTTTCACTTCAAATTTTACACAATTTATTTTCTTTTACACAAGAGTAAATTACAAAAATCGACCTTTATGTATGTCACTTATTACAAACTGTGTCCTTTGTCTTCAGTAATTACTGAAAACGTACTCGATGATTGCAAACCCTTGCAAGTTATGTCCTTTAGCCCTAACTCGGTTAATTTTTTGTGGTTAAATCTGACCAAATGGACCCCACATGAGAGTAAAATGACCAAAATACCCTCATGTGGGGTCCATTTGGTCATATTTAACCACAAAAAATTAACTGAGTTAGGGCTAAAGGACATAACTTGCAAGGGTTTGCAAACATCGAGTACGTTTTCAGTAATTATTGAAGACAAAGGACACAGTTTGCAATAAGTGACCTACATAAAGGACGATTTTTGTAATTTACTCTTTACACAATAGTGATTGGAGGCTTTACTTAAAAGGGGTGTAAAATTTATGTGCTGATCTGGCAGGTTGACTCAGCTCTTGCATCAGACAAAACACTTGAATTAGATGCAGCCTTAGGGTCTCAATCCGTGCAATATAAAGAAGTTCAAGGTCAAGAAACCGGAAAATTTTTGTCCTATTTTAAACCGTGCATCATCCCAGTTGAAGGCGTATATTCTTCGGGCCAAGGAAAAGTAAAAAGCCCAGCTTACGAGACCAGATTGTTAACATGCAAGGGAGATCGTGTGGTACATGTTAAAGAAGTAAGTTGTCAATTTTTTTTGAATAAAAAGATCATAACTTTAATCAATGTTGTAAAACAAGTATCGGAGGCTGAGGTAACCGCTACAAGGTAGGTTGCCGAGACAATTTTCTTCAACTCCGTCTAATTACTCGGAATCAATCAATCGCGGTCAACCTCAGCCAGGAACGGATCTAGTTGGTCAACTCGAGCCGAGTTTGACTTAAAAAAAAAAAAAAAAAAAAACCTTTTTTTTATGTCTTTCGCATTAAGGAATGAATATCATTTTTTAAGGAATGAATATCAATATTTGAAATACTTTCCTATTTGAACATGTATTTGTTATTTATATTGATATTCACGTAGTTTGTTATAAATATTAGTAAACTTATGATATTTGACATATATAAAATTTTCCAAAAACTAATTTCTTTATAATTTAACGTGTCCGAGTACTCCAGAAGTACTCGCAACTCCCCAGTCGACTAACCTGGGAGTGTCTAGCTACTTCTGCAACCATGACTTTAATCTTAAAAGTTAAATTTAAATATGATGAATATTTTCTGTGACTAGGTGCCGTTTTCACGGTCATCGTTGAACCACCGAGATGTATTCATACTTGACACATCAACGAAAATATTCCAATTTAGCGGTTGTAATTCCAGCATACAGGAAAGGGCTAAAGCTTTGGAGGTGGTTAAGTACATTAAAGAGCATAAGCACAAGGGGAACTGTGAAGTGGCAACCATAGGTTTGTCTTCTTTTAATTTTCTTATTTTGAGTTCTTTTTTCTGTTTTAGATTACGTGTAACAAAAAAGATGCTGAATTTTGACCTTTTTCGGTGGTTATAGAGGATGGAAAATTTGTTGGTGATGCTGAAGTGGGGGAATTTTGGAACTTTTTCGGTGGTTATGCTCCCATTCCGAGGGACCCACCTCAACAACCGCCCGAAGCTTTAGCCGTTAAATTATTTTGGTGAGTTATTTTCATATAGGCTGCAAACGAACCGAACCAACATGAACAAGAGTACAAGACCTTGTTCTTGTTCGTGTTCGTTTGTTAAGGAAATATATGTGTTCATGAACTGTTCATAAACACTTACTGAACGAGACTTATGTTCATGTTCGTTCGTTAAGGAAATGAACGTGCTCATGTTCGTTTGTGTTCGTTTGTCAATTTAGGTAATGAACGCAAACTAATGTTCATGAACACAAATGAAAACAAACGAACACAAACAAGCGTTCTTGAACATAATATATAATACACTGATACTTATTAAATATTTTATTTGTCAGAACTTTAAAGTATTTAAATAAAATATAAACATTAAAAATACTAACGAACTATCGAATACAAACGACCACCTTGCTGAACGTTCATGAACATAAATGAACGAATGCGGCCTCTGTTAATGTTCGTTCATTTAAATAAATGACTTAATCTCATGACTTATTATTATTAATTTTTCCATTAAAATACCTTTTTATGTTTCCTCCAATAGGATAACACTTCAAGGAAAGTTTACTCAGTGTGGAAGTGGTAGGTTGAAAAGGTCAATGCTTGAATCAAATAAATGCTACATGTTGGATGGAGAGATTCAAATGTTTGTATGGATGGGAAGAATTACATCTTTAACTGAACGGAAAACATCTATCTCGGCAGCAGAGGTGACATAATTGGCGGGTTAAGTGGGCTGGGTTGTGGGTCAAATGGGCCGGGTTGACTCGCCAACACTTTTTACATGCATTTTCTTAATTTCAAAAGTAGTTAGTAACCATATATGACTTTATAAAAACTATTAGTAAATATTTAGTCAAATTCGTTTAATAAAGAAATTTTGTTGACCCGTTTCTTTTTAGCTAAGTTTTTTCGTTTTCTCTTTTGACCCGTTGTTTCTACATAAATGGATTAAGCTAGCCACCTTTAGTTCGTATCTTTGATCTATTCATGCATTTACAGGATTTCCTTCGAGCGCAAGAAAGACCCGTAAATACCCATGTAGCCTTTTTAACAGAAGGATCAGAAACCGCCATATTCAAGTCATATTTTGACGATTGGCCTCAAACCGTGGCACCCAAGCTATACGAAGAAGGTCGAGAGAAAGTCGCAGGTTATTTATTTTCGCAACAAATTTTTCAACTTACGTAAAAGTTATCGATACGGTGATTAATTTATAATAAAAAAAGAATTTTCATTATCTTTTACGACCTCAGCAATGTTCAAGCAAAAGGGTTATGATGTGGAGGAGCTTCCGGATGAAGACGACAAGCCACATATCGATTGCAACGGTACACTAAAGGTTACTCTCTACCGATGCTTACATAGTTTCTTGTACGGAAAGACTTTTGCGTTAAGTTTTTTTATAATTTGTTGCTTCATTGTAGGTTTGGAGAGTGAATAATGGTAAACTATCCCCTGTTCCTGTTGTGGATCAAAGAAAGCTTTATAGTGGAGACTGTTATACGGTGCAGTATATATATTCAGCCGACGGAAGAGAGGAACGCCTATATTATATTTGGCTAGGAAACAAGAGTTGTGCAGTAAGCAATGAATATACTCGTTTTTAGTATGAAACATCAATATTACGTTTGACACTTAATATTTATAATTTGAAGATGGAACGACTCAGAAGGATATCATGAATTGTCCAATTTATAAAAAAAAAAAAAAAAGTCTACCTATTATGTTTAAAGTTTGTGTTTGAGTAAAGCATACGAATGGTCCTTTCGGTTAACAAAAATTTTGGATTTGGTCCCTAGCTTTTCAAAAGTACACAGATGGTTCCTGTGGTTTGCACTTTGTAATGCATTTAGTCCCCAGCTAACAAATCTTAAGGTTTCAACAGGTCCAAGTTAGGGACTAAATGCATTACAAAGTGCAAACCACAGGGACCATCCATGTACTTTTGGCAAAAGTTGGGGACTAAATGCGTTACAAAGTGCACACAAGGACCATCCATGTACTTTTGGAAAGCCAGGGACCAATTCCAAAATTTTGGTCTACCACAGGACCATCCATGTACTTTACTCTTTGTATATGAATGTTTCCTCAATTTTCTTTTATTTCGCCATGCAGGAAGACAGAGATGATGCAGTTTCTCTTACAAGTGTTATTGTTGATTCAACTAAAGCAGAGCCTGTTTTAGTTAGTTATCTTTTCAATTTTTAGTTCCCATTTTCTTGATTAAAGTAATAAAAATAATAATAATAATAATAATAATAATAATAAAAATAATAATAATAATAATAAATAATAATAATAATAGTAATAAGAAGAACAATAATTATTATTATTATTATTATTATTATTATTATTATTATTATTATTATTATTATTATTATTATTATTATTGTTGTTGTTGTTCTTATTATTGTTGTTGTTGTTAATGTTTATTGACATATTAATTCATGTCTTGATTTTCAGGCTCGAATTGTTGAGAACAAGGAACCAAGTCAATTCTTCATGATATTTAAAACACTAATCATGTTTAAGGTTGGTGTTTCTCAATATGCACATCCAATAATGTGGCTCCTACATGTTTCTAAATTGGTTTTTATTTTATTTATTTTATTCTTGAGGGTGGTATGGGTTCAAGATACAAATCCAGAGTTGCTGAAAAAGGCGTTGGTGATGAAACTTACGATGATAAAAAGACAGCCCTTTTCCGAATTCAAGGAACAAACCGCGAAAATATGCAAGCTGTCCAAGTTGATCAAGTAAGTTGTACTTATTATCCCACCATACTATCTTACTTTTAACTCACCGAATAATGTATACGTGATCATGTACGTTATTATATTATTGCAGATTTCTCGATCTTTAAACTCTTCATACTGCTACATTTTAAAGGCGGACGGATCTATCTTCGCTTGGCTTGGGAATCTATCCACTACTCATGATCATGATCTTTTGTATGGAATGTTAGATTTGATCAATGTTGGTACACATCCGGGATTCTTGTTTTGTTTTCTATTTAAATCATTCCGTTCTATTTAGATTTGATCAATGTTGGTACACATCCGGGATTCTTGTTTTGTTTTGTTAATTTTATGATTTGAAAATTAAAATGTTAATTCCCCCTCCCCTCCACTCCGTCTACAAGAAAAAAAAAAAAAACGGACCGGTCGGACTGGGGACAGGGGTCTGGCCGGTCCAGTTCACCCTATTAGACCAGTTTTGAATCGAACCGGCTGGTTGGACAGGGAACCGGCGGTCGGACCGGAAAACCGGGGGTTGAACCGGATTTTCATTAAATAAATTTGAATTTACCCTATTTATTTTTATATTATTTACGGCATCACCCAGTTCTTACATCCAGCCCGACCGGTAAGAAGACTGCTTCGACGTCCGGTCCGGTCCTGAAAACATTGGTATTAACTAAGCAACAAAATCCATCTAAAAGTCATAAATTTAACCAAAAATGTCAAACTCAACTTTCATGGAATTGGAGGGAATTAATTTACCAATATCTTTTGTATCCGATATTTATTAATTTATTTTGTCATGTTGTTTGTAGCCAACATGGCAACCGATATTAGTTAGAGAAGGTAGTGAACCCGATGTTTTCTGGGATGCACTTGGTGGAAAGACTGAATATCCAAAGGAAAAAGAGATAAAACGATTTGTTGAAGACCCTCATTTGTTTGTTTGTACATTCACAGAAGGTAACGACGATATCATATCATAATACAATATTTTAATACTTAGTATACTGGTGTAATTTTCTTTATATAATCGTGGTTCGTGGCTTCTTTCGATAACAGATGTGGGTTCTCAACCAGGTGATCTCAAGGTAACACTTTTTTTTATCTACAAATTTGTCAAATAAACAATTTTAATCCTGAAATTTGCTAGTATTTTGTTCTATGATTCGGGAATGCTGTTTTATTAATAATGATACATGAATATGATATGTTTTTTTTTTAGGTAAAAGAGATATTCAGTTACACTCAGGATGATTTAACTACCGAAGACGTGTTAATACTCGATTGCTACACTGAAATTTTTGTGTGGGTAGGCCACAATTCAGCGGTTAAGTCAATGCAACAAGCCCTTTCTATTGGTCTGGTATAATTTCTTTAATATTTTTATTTATTTTCTCTCTTGGAATCTTTAATATGTTAATGAGCTTGCATATATGCAAGGATCCAACATTTTTCAACCCAAATTACATGTTCGTTTAAATGTATATATTTTAAATGACAATAAATAAATAAAATATATGTATATCACTTGATACGTGTTGTAATGAAAATTGAAACTTTTATTGACTAAATTATTTTTCTTTTTGAAATTTGAAAATTTTTGTTTGACAGGCGTTCCTCAAGAAAGATGTTTTGGAAGAATGTTTATCCATGGATACTCCTACATATGTTGTTAAGGAAGGGCACGAACCTCCGTTTTTCACTAATTTTTTTGAATGGGATGCTTCAAAGGCTAATGTAAGTAAAGTCTTACGATGAGCTCCTACTTGACTTTTGTTTTATTATTAAAAGTTGTAAGTTTTTTCGTACATAAATAATTTTGAAGCTTGATACATGTTGGACTTGTTTCGGTAGATGCTTGGCAACTCGTTTGAGCGTAAGCTTGCTATTCTAAAAGGCCAAACACAAAAACTTGAAGTAAGTAACTCTTCGACAATAACAAGCATTTTAATTCTTTCATAATTCATTGTTCTATCTTTGCTAAAAGTTCGATTTTTAGGCGCCTTTAAGAAATTCACCAAGTGTTCACTCGAAAGAGACAACGCCAACCGGGTTGAGAAGACCTTCTCCGACTCCAAACGGGCTGAGGCGACCTTCTCCAACTCCGAACGGGTTGAGAAGACCGTCTCCTACACCTAATGGGTCAAGAAGACCTTCGCCAGCTCCTAACGGGTTGACCAGGAGACAATCTTTTGATTCCTACACGCAAAGAAGCACGTCTCCGACTATCTCAAATTCGGAAATTAGTAAAGTGAATCCTCGTCGGTTTTCTAGTCCTCCGGTTCCCAGAATCATCCCATCAGCATCTTCTCCCGATCTTCGTGGAGCAGGTATAACTCAGCTTTCTTGTTCACAGACCGATACTCTTTTTGTACTTGATGAGTGAGATTCTTTCGGTTGCGGTATAACTCAGCTTTCTTGTTCACAGATATTAAACCGGTTTCTGGAAGTTCTTCAGCAAAAGTGAAAATCAATCCCTCCAAAGATTCGGGTCCGAAGCAGGAACTGGTCAACTATCCATACAACCGCGTAAAAGTCGGCTCAAAAGACCCTGTTCCAGATATAGACATCACAAAGAGAGAGGTACTTGAATCCCTATTTTCCTTAAAAACGAAAGTTTTATTTCACTGAACTTCAGATTTCTTGGAAACACGCAGTGTTGACTTTATAACTCACGATTGACCTTATATGATGGTTTCTGGTGTTATTGTGCAGGCCTATTTATCCGAAGAGGAGTTCCAAGAGAAATTTGCCATGTCGAAAACAGTTTTTTATCAGCTTCCCAGGTGGAAACAAAACAAACTTAAGATGTCCCTTTTTCTCTTCTAGAGCTTCATCCGTAATATTATTGAAGACAGCCTTGTAATACGATGAGATGTGCAGTTACGCGTGTTTGAACGAGAGTGATATTAGAATTCACGGCTATACTTATATTTGTTTGTTGTTTGTATGTTTTGATGCTTCTGAAAAGCCAACAGTGACCATACTTGTAATATTAGAGAACTAGTGGGACTCCTCCGCGCTACGCGGCGGGAGTTTGATCGTTTTCCCCATGGTACGTGGCGTGATTTTGGTTGTTATTGGCTCGACTCATCAGAAATCATAAAAGCAAAGATTGATAAAAGCGAATACAATACCCGTTCTGATGATACCGATTAAAAAAGGGAAAAAAAGGCTTTTACCCTCGTGCTACATGCTGCTGGGAGTTTGATTGTTTTCCTCACGCTACACGGCGTGACTTTGGTCCTTATCGGCTCGACTCATTGGAATCCATAAAAGCGAATATCGATACCGGGTTTTTTCCCTTGCCCTACGTGACGGGAGTATGATCGGTTTTCCCTAGTTACGCGACGTGACTTTGGTCGTTATCGGCTTGACTCATCGGAAAACCATCAAAGCGAATATCGATAAAAGCAAATTTTGATATCGGTTCCGATAATACCAATTAAAAAATAGGGTTTCCTCACCGCATTACGCGACGGGAGTTTGATCGTTTTCCACTATGCTACGTAGCGTGACTTTGGTCATTATAGGCTCTACTAATTAAAAACCATAAAAATGAAAATCGATAAAAGCGAATATCAATACCAATTTTAATGATATAAAAAACCAAAAACTAAAAAAGTAATAAAACAAATTTAAAAAAAAAAAGTTCACTAAAGTAAAACACAATAAAAGACAAGGAAAAAAAATAAAAAAGAAAAAGGAAAAAAACACTATTCTTAAGGGGATTCATGTTTTGGTAATATACTAGTATTAAGCCCCTGCGTTGCAGCGGTTGTCATAAAGTGTGTTAAGTAGTAGTAATATTATACCATTGTCAGCGATCACCAACACAGAAAAAACTCATAAAAACAAAATAAATAAAAACGGGAAAAAAATAACGCCGAATGAAAAGCAGACGTAAAATCTTTGAATCACGCACGCTCGTAGCTGAGAAATTAAGCCGAAACGTAAAACATAGAAAAAAATAACTAAGTTCATCCAGGACTCGCGTGTTGGACGAACTTGCCAAACGCAGAAAAATAGATGTGACGCGACGGGTCAGTCAAACGGGAAAAATATATGTAACAATGTTGAACCCCACACGCACGTTGCGGTGCGTTAACTCACAAAAATTAGAACGAAACGAAAAACTTGGAAAAGATGAAAAGTATGGTGGACCAAAATTGAAAATAAAAAAGAGTTGGTATTAAATTGCAAAAGACGAAAAACTTTGGGTTAAAAGTAAAAAGACAAAGGGTCTAAATTGCAAAATTGAACTTATTTATTAATTTTAGATAAAGATAAAGATAAAGATAAAGATAAGGATAAAAATAAGAAATATCTATATATTGGTTATTAATTAATATTAACTAGAAATACGACCCGCCGCAATGCGGCGGGGATTCTTTAGTTATAACTAAGTCGATTTAGGACCCGCACGTTATGTTGAACCTGTCAAACGTGGAAAAATAGACGATGTAAAAACGTTCACCCACACACGTACGTTGAGTCGTGTTAACTCGTAAAATTTAAAACAAAACGTAAAAACGTTAAACCAAAGACGCACGTTGTGATGTGTTCTGTCACAAAATTTAGAACGAAGCATAAAGCGAAAAATTTACGGAAAATGAAAATTATAAAGGACCAAAGTTGAAAGTAAAAAAAAGTTATGATGTTAGATTGCAAAAGATAAAAAGTTTTGGGTTAAAAGTAAAAAAATCAATTTTTTTTTTTTTTTTGAAAAACCCCCAAAGCAAAAGTTACAACAACCATATACATAACCATTTTTTCTTTGAAAACCCCAAAGCCAAGATTAAAACACATATATGCATAAATATGTTGCTTCTTTATAGTGTTTTAATTTAATAACTAAGTTGATCAATGACCAACGCGTTGTGACGAACCTCTAAGATGAAAAACAATAGACGTAAAAACTTTGAACTCACATGGACGTTGTGCCGTGTTAACTCGCAAAATTATGAACAAAACGTAAAAACGTGGAACCACGCAAGCACGTTGGTCCGTGGTAACTCGTAAAATTTAGTACGAAACGTAAATCGAAAATTTGGGAAAGATGAAAAGTAGAAAAATTGTGAGGTTAAATTGTAAAAGAAGAAATGTTTTGGCTTTAAGGTGAACAAAATCAATTTTGCAAGTTAAAATTGCAACAAATAGAAAGAATTGGGTTGAAAAGTAAAATTCTCATTTTTTTTGAAAACCACCCAAAGCTAAGGGTACAACTACCCAAAGCTTAAAGATGTTACTTATTTATAGAGCGGATAATATTAAAAGAAATTTATTAAACAAATATAAATAAAATTTATTAGGTTGAAGGAGATAATGCCACGTGGCATTATTTATAGTCTTTTATTATAAGTTAGATATGTACAAAGGAATTAAAATAGATATGATAATCTATATTAAATAAAAAGGGTATATATAGGTTGTATTTCCTGCATTAAAAATTAGAGTTCTATTTTCTTTAAAATGACTTGTTAATAATATATATTAAATAAAAAGGATATATCTACACACGTATTTGTTGCATTAAAAATTAAACTTCTACTTTCTATAAAATGACTTGTAGTTTCTAATGTGGAATCTGGTCCTCTCACTCTATTGAACCCAATAGAAAGTCATGGCAACTATGTAAATAAGACCCAAAATTTATCCAACTATTCCACACTATTTAACCTAAAAGGAAGTCATGGCAATTCTGTAAATAAGACACAAAATTTGTCTAATTATTTCACTGTTCATAAGCTCCTTCAACAATTGTTATTATATATAAATTATTATATTATACAATTAATTCAACTCCTGAAGAGGTATGGTCCCAAATCTTTGCCTACATGGTAAGGATCTGTCACACCCTGGCTTTGCGGAAGTGTGGGTTATTTGATGTGACTTCTTAATACCATAGCAACAACCATAACAAATGCTATATGATAAAAAGATGAGATATTCACCCATTAATAAAGTTTAGAAAAATACCATATTATACTTGTCTTAAAACAACAATCGCCAAAATAAGTTACAACCCATGACTTGATTTATTAAGTTCGTAAAAACTTGCATAAGACTTTAAACGATACTAGGTTTAGAGATATGTAACCCGTCCAGGAAGAGGTTACACCTTCTAAACCCTGGATGACTTCTTTATTCAAACGCAGCTCGAAAATACGTGTATACCGTGCCAGATCCATTAGTTTCCTGAAATATATGTAGTTTGAAAACATCAACAAAAGTTGAGCGAGTTCATGTGTATGTGAGTCTGTATAAATCGTTAGAATGTGTCTGTATAAATGTATGTTCTTGGTATGTAGCAATAAGGAAAAAGAGATCGACTAATGTGTAGCTAATACATTAATATATGACATGGCCTAGGAAGCACTCAAACCTGTAACGCGTATTTCATACCGGTCCTTCCGGCGGAACGACATAGTCACCACATGCAGCCACACGCTGGCCCATGTGTGGGGCTCGCAACACCCGATAGATCTATCACTCATGCCTCTCGGTCCTTATACAAGGATTAATGGTCTTACGATAATAGACTATCCATTCATGTGATCTAGCAGTAGATTCCTTAGCTAATCATATTATGTATAAAAGCGTTTGTAAACAGTATGTAACATGTATTTCACCCCCGAAGTTGTAAAACTGAAAACAGTTAAAGGAAAAGGGGGACATGAACTCACAGTATTGCGTCTTCGTACTCATAACCCAAATGCTACCTACAATGATCTAATGCCTATTAGACGAACGGGTAGTGCCTTGTCTTAGTATGTATGATTATGAGTTATGATTCTGATATTATTCCAAGTTATAATAATTGTATTTAGTCCTGGAATAATAGTTAGACAACTATTTTATAGTTATACTTCTCAAGTATTGTATATGCGTATTTCCTTCCCAAGGATGGGAGTATTTTTACATGTATGCTTTATAATTCCGAAAATATACTTTAAGTCCCACTTATCTAAAATATTCTGTCTCCAAAATATACATATTTTTCCCAAAAATATTATATTTTACTTCAAATTTTCCAAAATATATATATTTTTCCCAAAAATATTATATTTTATTCCATACAATTTCCCAAGATAATACTTTTTCAAAGTACACCATTAAGAGTATTTTCCGAAAACACACGCGTTACATTTTAGAGTTCGCGTTGTAAAAACAATACCAATGTAACTTAAATATTTATTTGTGAGGCGTTGGTATTATTTTGGAGTCGTATATTCATGGCATTCCAAGTAATATTATTTTTACCCTAAAAATAATATATCTCTAGTTCACAAAATAATCACGTAAGCACACAAGCGTTTTATTATGAAATACATATGCTCAATATATATATTTAACAGGTTTCATTTACAAAAATCCACCTCCGACACTTGGTTATTTTGTAATAAAATCATGGCGAAATTTATATTTTAGAAAACAAGTTAAAAATATATTTATAACACTTGTCACCGAAAATATTTCTAAGCGTTATATTTCTAGAAAAATTTCGCCAGAGTTTCCTTTGTAAATGGAGGCATCCACGCTTACTAGCGTATCATTTTCTTTAACATATAACACGTTAGATCACTTCCAAATAACCAACCCGACATTTAGGCATGCAAAATACTACTTGTACCGATTCAGTTTTCAAACACAAAACTGGTTGTTTTTGGTTATTTTATTAAAATAGTTATCTTATTCCGAAAATTCCCAAATTTTTACAAAATGACTTATACGATCCAAATATTATTGTGTAAAAATATCGTGGTCCAAATCATCACCAATATTTTATAGAAAATCATTTTCCGGACTGCATTCAGATCTACCTTTTTCTGACTGCAGTGCATCGAATATTTTATTTAAAATTCATTGTAAGTCCGTTTGACGTAATTCCAGTTGGAGGATCACGGAGACAACAGTGACCATCTACAGTATAAATTTTATGATCTAACTCTACACAGAAATCGCGTTATGACTGAAAATATGACCCTCATTTACTGCTGTAAAAATGCAGCTTTAGCTGCTGTTACAAATTGACGTTTTAAAAATAGTAAACGAAGTCCAAAAATTATGATTCCTGTGCCATTAGAACCGTATTTCATAGTACATAAACCTAGACTTCAGAAAATACATTTTTCGTTTTATTAAGGCCCTGTTACAGCCATTTAAAGTTGGCTGAAAAGGCAAGTCAGCAAGCTGTTTATAGCATAAGTGCCATTAAAAAGTACGCATACGATTACCATTCATTCTAATACGATTATCATCAGACTCTAACTCATTTACAGCAGATTATTGTTCATTTTATTCAGATTTATCATGTACCATCATCTCTTATCTTGTGATCTTTATGTGAAGCTTCATGTTTGAGATTTAAGTGTAAGATCTTTTAGTGTTCATAGATTTTCATCATACTTTAACTATTAACCACCTTCATAGCATGTAAAATGAATGGATCTAAAAGACTTACCACTAGCACAAAGCTAGGAGAGTTCGAGTGAAGAAATGTGGTGGTTAAAAGAAAACGAGAGAGGTCCTTGAGCTTCCGAACACACCAAGCTTCGTTATATAGTCTCTTGCACCCTTGGGTATGTATAGAATGCTTGAAGGAGCACTTGAAGGTGATGATATGGTGGTGGTATGGTGGCAGCCGATCACAAAGGAGGAGGAAGAAGATGAGTTTGTTTGGTGTGTGTTGGAAGTGAGAGAATGAAGGTCTTAGGTGCATTTTATAAACCAACTTTGTGCTTTTATCCATCATACAACATGTTCACTAGATATTAGACAAACTTATTAAAATAATCAAGAAATGGGTGGTGTGTGTCCCCTTGGGGAACCGTTCGGTTAGGTGGGGGGGGGGGGTTGTGGTTTGATTTCAACCAAATAGTTAAGTGTCTAGTTATGTTGGTTAGGGATTTATGTAGGTTATTAGTGTGTTTTGTAATATAACGGGTGTCAGGGTGTTCGGGGACCCTAACTAGCTCAGAAAAGCGTAAGCAATGTTATTGACAATATTTTTGTGTTCCGGGTAAAGTCCGGTTGTTCGGTTGGATACTGATCCGTTAAAGTGCTAAATAAACACTTAAAGTGTCTTTAATATTATTTTTAGTGATACAATGAATTCCCGACACTTTGGAAAGTGTCTAGTATTATTTTCCCATGTTTTTGCACTTTACTAGTTAGGTTAAATGCCGAATTTTGTATTAAAGTGTAGGATTTTGTAGTTAGAGCATGTTTTAGGCACATCCGGTCACTGTAACTATCACCTAGTGACGCAGTTCTACAATCCTCACCTCCCTACACTCCCTACTAGTGTCGTAAGCTATTCCCGGCTCATACTAGCCTTAGAGACAGTGTCTGTCTGGTGCTGGCTATGTCAGCACGTTTACTGGGTTATCCGTTCATTGTGCTACTGTGCTTTTGTACATCAAGGTTGTCACTATAGTTTTGCGTGTAATAATTGGAGTGACAGTAAATAAGTATGATGCAGGAACACGTATGTATCAAAAATCAAGTAGCAGTTTAACCACAATTTAAGTAAGCACGGTAATTAAGCATTAGTTAAATATTAATTAATTTGTACGGATATCTGCTTTGGTGAGGGTTGTCACATTCTCCCCCCGTTAGAAAAATTTCGTCCTCGAAATTTGTACTACCTTAACCCCCTTATGGTTTCATCACACGTGTATGTATATGAATAATATCAAGGTAGATAACCTTCAAACCGAATCAAACCTTACTCACATTTGGTGAGTCCAAGAATATATATATATTAACCCGAATCCTAGGGTTAAAAGGTGTGTGCTCATAGCAGTTGATGTCGAGGGTGCAAGACGCACTTGACGTATAGCCTATTGTAATCCAGCTAGTAGGGGGGTTCCACCAAGAGGAGTTCTGTCTAATAAGATCCTCAAACGGTCGATTGCAATATGTAAACGAGTTTTCACAAACCATAGCACCCGCTATATGAATTCAAAAATCAACAACTCAAATGAAATAGCAAAATGATCTGTCAACTCCCGAGTAGATGAATGGCAAAGTTTCAATGTGTTGAACATTTTGAATTGCGAGAATACGCGGAGTGAATACAAGCGAATCTGGTGTATCCTTGCCTTGATTTGTAGTTGCATCAGAAATGTTTAAATGACAAGTCAACAAAAGTTGATGTAGTTTTGCGTGAAACGGTTGACCAAGATTAGCACAAGCTACAAGTTTGTAATGACACCACAAGGTGTCGCAATGGCATAATTCCATAATAGCGGTGATTGAACAAGTTCACCGTGTTTGAGACCAACTGAAAGTGTACCGGAACAAGCCGGAAGATTTGATCTACACAATGTCATAAAGTTTTCGGTTGAATACAGAATCATCAAAGAGTCGTTGTTTATATTTGAAGGTGAGAAAGCAATAAGTGCCACAAGGCATTCGATTGATTACAAAAGAATCGTTAGGAGGTACGCCGTGATATGAAATGAATTTATGTACCTTTGACTCAGCATGCAAGTGTGTCGAGAGTGATTTAATTGTGATAAACAAAACGGATTTAGGGCAAGTTGTCAAATAATTAATTAAATCCGTGTACAAAGTGAGTAACCAAATAAGCGCAAGCTTCAATTCTGTGAAAGTATTATTGTCAGGTATCGAAATCAATCAACGATTTAATGGAGTCATAGACCAAACAAGTCTACTACGACTCGAAACAAAAGAATCGGTGCCAAAGTATTAGGATATGATGCTCTCAATACATCACATGGCGTCTCAAATCAAACATGTGAACTGGATAAGTTCAAGCAATTGAACTTAGTTTCAGCGTAATCTGACAATAAACGTACATATCAACAAGGGAATCTTGGCATGATAGCAAACATGTAACTTGAAAGAAAGCGGTTTCAAGAACGTGTGTTGACTTGATAACAAAAGAGTCAACAATGACAATACGTAGGTCATTCGAATCATAAACCAGTAATTAGATTTAGCCACGTAACATTTGAACTTTAATGAAGCGTTTATTCGAAATGAAACCGCATGCGTAGCAATAGGTGCATGGGTTATGTATAAGTTTTCAAGTGATGAAGCGATGTGTTTCCACCAAAAGGGAGAAATGACCAAGTATACGAAGCAAACGTGTGTTCACTCTCAGCGAATGAAATCAGCATGATGCAACTATTTTGAGGGGAGTAGAGATGCAAATATCTACTCGTTAGAAGTAAAAGTGAAGACTTCCACGGAAGCAAATTTAAGTACTTTCGGTTTTGTTAATTGAGGTGACAAGTTTGTCAAGTTGATGACGTTTAATTGAGTTGACAGATATGGTTTCTAAGTAAAACCCTCACGAGTTTGGTCCTGGGTTCCCAAAGGTCCTAGATATAAGTTTTCTAGATTCTCCGGGTTTCGTATCCCGTGTAGATCCGGTTTGTACCTTGTGTAGGAAACACCGTTTTGTCTACGTCTAAGATCAAGTCATTGTCCCACAATTTCGCCCTGGTATACTTTCTTCTTGGAGTCACAGCTAATCACACTCAATCATCGGTCAGTCGTGAAATAGTAGTTGAATCCTCACAGTAAGTTAAATAATTCGTTACTTCTTAGAAAGAGTTATCAACCCCAGTTGGTTAGGTCGTTCGGCTCCTGGTAGTTTGATGTCAGTTCGGAAGGTATCGTCCTCCCTATTGACGAGTAGAATTAGGATTACCCAAAAGGGAATCTTGGTCTGTTATCTTCCTTCTCTAGCAACCACTGAGGTTACACTGGCAATCCTTGCATCTCCGAAGGTGTATGTCGCTAAAGTGCACCAACAGCAGACGCTGCGTCTGGAATTAAATCGATGCGAAATTCAACTTGTCGTTGAGGAGATAATTCTGGCTAGTCTTCGAGGAAGACTTCAGGATATTCTCCGATCACGGGGGTATCTTCGAGTTTTGGTTCTTCGGCTCCCTTGTCCTCGACATGAGCCGGAGAACAACACATCCTTCCCACAACAACTTTCGTGCCTTCAAACAATTCGTGATCTGTGGAGGTGTATCCTGCTTCGTGAGTCCCGATCGTTTCTTCGTTCGTCATTTGGATGCGAACATCAATCTTTGTTCGATCGCTTGGCAACTAACCCATCCCAGTTACCACGTTGCAGCTTCCCAACTCAACTGGCAATAGATCTAGCGTAAACCTACGCTCTCCAAGTTCTATCTTGCGAATTCCACCTACTTCATTGGCTTCCACTAGCTTCCCGTTAGCTAGTACTATCGTGTGCGGATTATCTAACTTACTTGCTACTAAACCAAGTATACTCTCACTCTAGAGATACATAGCTAAAATTTACAGCTGTATCAAGTAGCGCAAATGCATAGCATTGAGTAATATGGGACGTACCGATATCCATGCTTGGATTCCTGGCGTGCTTCCCTAGCTCCGGTGTTAGACATCTTTCCCATAATTTTGTTTAATCTCCCTTGGGCAATCTTTCCTATAGTGCCTCATATCCCCGCAGTTATAACATCCCTTATCTTTCCCCTTTCCTTTCTTTCCACGCTTTGTCTCACGCCAACACGTTTCCCTGTTGTGTCCCACTTTTCCACAGTTGTCACACTTCCCATTTTTACATCGCCTGGTATGATGACGTCGGCACCTGTTGCATTTAGGTAGTTTACCCATGTACTCTTTTCTCTTTTTGGCCTGTTGTTGCTACTCGTCTAGGTACCCTGTTTGAAATTTGCTAACTTTCTCTTGTTATCCCCAGATGACTCTACATGAGTCTCCTTCTTCTCCTCAGAGGTTGAAAAATTGTTCATCCTAATTGCCTCTTCAGTCAAGGCCACACTTAGATTAATGGCCTCAGCGATCGTTGCGGGTTTAGATGTCGTCATCATTCTCATAATTTGAGGTGTCAATCCCCAAATGAAACGCTCAATCTTCTTAAACTCTGGATCTACCATGTATGGAACAATACGCGACAGAACTTGGAACTTCTCCACGTACTCAGCTATTTTTGGGCCTTCCATTTTCAAGTTCCAGAACTCAGTTTCCACCTTTTGGCTTTCTGTTCTCGAACAGCACTTTTTATGCATTAGCTCTTTCAGTTCGTCCCATGATAAGGCATACGCCGCAGCCTCGCCCATCGTCTGAACCTGGAGTTTCCACCATGACAGAGCCCTATCTCGGAACAGCCCGGAGATGTACCTGACCTGATCCTCTGGGGCGCATTTGCTTGCACACAAATCAGAATCCGTCTTCTCAACCCAGCGCATGAAGGCTACGGCACCCCCAGTGCCGTCGAAATGTAGGGGCTGGCAGCCCAAGAACTGCTTGTAGGTGCAGCCTGCGATATAAGCAACAGTATTCGCATAAGGTATTAGCAAAGCACTCGTGGAAATGTCCAAACGTTTTGTAATGCGTCTTAAAGGACTAAACATTACCATTGGGTGGTTTATTTCCTGAGGTACCTCCGCTGCGCTCGGAGCGAAGGGCCTCGTACTGTGCGATGAACTGTAAGAGGCGTTCTTGAAATTCCGCCTCTGTCGTCGGCAGAGGGTTGTTGGTATCGGTGTTCCCTCGAGTCGACATCTTCCTAGAAGAAAGTCGGTTAGGTCGGGTCTTAGTAAGGACACGAGCACACAAGTTTCTATTTGACGATTAAGACCTCAGAGGTATATTACATTTACGTAAATACGCAGTTGTTTAACAATTAATCACATATCATCACAGTTATAGCACAACTTGTAAATAGGAATTTAGCATGTAAGCAGGTAGCATTATAGTTATAGCACAAATATGTAGATCAACAGCGCGCTTAGTGAGGACATAGCGACGGAGTTTTTCGTTAGTCATTAGTCATAAGTATTGTCGCGTGTTTAAAGATGATCAGGCTTTCATTATCCTCCGGCCGCAATCACTGTGTCTTACAAAATGCATCACAGCAGAAGGGACACAGGGTCACCCTACCCTTGTCCAACAAGTATATTAGTGCATCAAAATTATGTAGTCAGAAGTGGTCCTCAAAAGCCTCCGCAATCCCGGCTTATCATTAGTGTCTTTACCCAAGCGTAATGCAACCCGCATAATCCAGAAGCCAACTATACTGATGACTGAGGTGGAGGAGGAAAGAAAAGTGAACGGTCGACATGCGTGAATCCCTCCTCGAGCTTATATACGTCGAAGTAACTAGCTGATCTGTTGTTTGTCAGTAAAGATACGGGTATCAGCATCCTGGGAACGATATAATAGTAACGGTCAAGCGCGCAAAAGGAATCTTGAGGTATGTGGTAGATCCAGGTATGCTGGCAATAGACAGGGTGGAGGACGTGGTATTTTACATAAACTTTTCAGACAATATGTTGTCTTGTGATGTAGACACTCAACTCATGTTTTCGCTTAGGTAATGTTTTGCATTTGAAGTTGCCAATTGTGGCATCAGCTCAAGCTCCAACATTCTGCGACTCATATCCTTAAACTGTAGTTGATGTTACAGGAGCACTCATCCTGTGTACAGCCTCTTTAGTGAGAGGGATGGAAAGGGTCTAAAATCAGTATAGCGTGTTATAAGATCCATCAAAGTGGCTCGTCCGGCGTTGTAGAGGTGAATGTAGCAAATGGTGCGACCTGTGCAGTTGGGAAAATGCTATTGTAGCAGATGAATCTTTATGCGAGTGCTGACCTGAAGTACCTTCCCGGGGTGCGTTTATATTCTGAAAGAAGGCTATAGGCACCTTGGCGCAATGGACGTCGGTCTTCATAGGGGAAAGGAGCAATGTCAGCGGTTGCGGGTGTAAAAACAAACATCTCAACAAATGAGGAGATTGCCCGATGCAGGTAGATATATGGGGTGCAATATCTGGCCGTTCAAAAAGAAACAGGACCGTGCTCACGTAAAGGTGTAGGTTCAGTAGGCGCAACATCAAGCTGACCCAAATGATGTAAAAGCTAGCTTAAGAGCAGGCTCTGGGTCGTGTAACGGTGTGGTGTCTCGAGCAGGTGATAGGGCAGCAGCCATGTCATTGTCGTCTTGTGTCAGTAGTAGAATGCTGTAATCCAGCTGTTTGTAAGGTTGCAGGTATCACAGACTCAAAGGGGTCTGAATGCATGCTGGAATCAGAGGATGGCTTGTTAACAGGGGTATTAAGAAGTGAAGTTAGTAACAGTGTTCTCGTCTAATTTTCTATTATCATGGGCGTCGGCAGGAGGACCATCGATGAGCATGCCAACGTAGTCATATATCGTTTGTCGAGTAGCCAACCTTCAGTAGAAATGTCCGCAGGAGGCGCATCATCGAGGAGTGGAGCCATGGTGTGTCCATCATCGGGATCCCCAGTGATGGAGTGGTCGTGGATTGAAACAAGAGTGACAGAAAGATTCTTATCAGAGAAACCATCAGCAAAGATGAAGCATCACCAAAATCTTGGTAGCACGGACTGTTAGAAGTCGTCCTCGTCATTAGCATATCAAGATCACTCTCAGTATCTGACGTAATTGTCTCTGGCGCAGATGTAGTCTCATTATCTGTGGCGGCGGTCGTAGGGTTATCAATGTCTGATTATTCGTTCTCTAATTAGAGTGACTTGTGTGCCGGTGCGTAGCATGTATATCCATAGTATTTACTAACATTTAGTGTATGCGAACAACTATCACATATGCACGTACATCTACCTTAAATCAAATAAGCATGTAAGTCTCAATTAATGTAAGCAAGTAATCATCCTAGTCTTCCCCAGACTATCCTCCCAGCCTCTCAGACCGAACTTCCTAGTCTCTCAGACTATCCTCCCAGCCTCTCAGACTGATCCTCCTAGTCTCTCAGACTATCCTCCCAGCCTCTCAGACTGATCCTTCTAGTCTCTCAGACTGATCCTCCTAGTCTCACTAGATTACTCTCTCAGTCTCTCAGACTGATCCTCCTAGTCCCACTAGATTACTCTCTCAGTCTCTCAGACTGATCCTCCTAGTCCCACTAGATTACTCTCTCAGTCTCTCAGACTGAACTCTCTAGTCCCACTAGACTAACTTCCCAGTCTCCCAGACTGAACTCTCTAGTCCCACTAGACTAACTTCCCAGCCTCCCAGACTGAACTTATAAATTTAAATTTGGAGATGTGTATTTGTGCCTTTTTGTTTGTAGAAAGGTTTGTTCCCTGGATCTGGACGTATAGTGTATGCAATGTAAAAATGGTTTGAAAACGTTTTCGTGAGAGCCCTGATGATCATAGTCTAGACTCGAGAAAGAATCCTAGTTCGCTATGATCGAGGCTCTGATACCAAGCTGTCACACCCTGGCTTTGCGGAAGTGTAGGTTATTTGGTGTGACTTCTTAATACCATAGCAACAACCATAACAAATGCTATATGATAAAAACATGAGATATTCACCCATTAATAAAGTTTAGAAAAATACCATATTATACTTGTCTTAAAACAACAATCGCCAAAATAAGTTACAACCCATGACTTGATTTATTAAGTTCGTAAAAACTTGCAAAAGACTTTAAACGATACTAGGTTTAGAGATATGTAACCCGTCCAGGAAGAGGTTACACCTTCTAAACCCTGGATGACTTCTTTACTCAAATGCAGCTCGAAAATACGTGTATACCGTGCTAGATCCATTAGTTTCCTGAAATACATGTAGTTTGAAAACATCAACAAAAGTTGAGCGAATTCATGTGTATGTGAGTCTGTATAAATCGTTAGAATGTGTCTGTATAAATGTATGTTCTTGGTATGTAGCAATAAGGAAAAAGACATCGATTAATGTGTAGCTAATACATTAATATGTGACATGGCCTAGGAAGCACTCAAACCTGTAACGCGTATTTCATACCGGTCCTTCCGGCGGAACGACATAGTCACCACATGCAGCCACACGCTGGCCCATGAGTGGGGCTCGCAACACCCGATAGATCTATCACTCATGCCTCTCGGTCCTTATACAAGGATTAATGGTCTTACGATAATAGCCTATCCATTCACGTGATCTAGCAGTAGATTCCTTAGCTAATCATACCATGTATAAAAGCGTTTGTAAACAGTATGTAACATGTATTTCACCCCCGAAGTTGTAAAACTGAAAACAGTTAAAGGAAAAGGGGGACATGAACTCACAGTATTGCGTCTTCGTACTCGTAACCCAAATCTTCGCGGCAAACACGGCTACCTACAATGATCTAATGCCTATTAGACGAACGGGTAGTGCCTTGTCTTAGTATGTATGATTTTGAGTTACGATTCTGATATTATTCCAAGTTATAATAATTATATTTAGTCTTGGAATAATAGTTAGACAACTATTTTATAGTTATACTTCTCAAGTATTGTATATGCGTATTTCCTTCCCAAGGATGGGGGTATTTTTACATGTATGCTTTATAATTCCGAAAATATACTTTAAGTCCCACTTATCTAAAATATTCTGTCTCCAAAATATACATATTTTTCCCTAAAATATTATATTTTACTTCAAAATTTCCAAAATATATATATTTTTCCCAAAAATATTATATTTTATTCCATACAATTTCCCTAGATAATACTTTTTCAAAGTACACCATTAAGAGTATTTTCCGAAAACACGCGCATTGCATTTTAGAGTTCGCGTTGTAAAAACAATACCAATGTAACTAAAATATTTATTTGTGAGGCGTTGGTATTATTTTGGAGTCGTATATTCATGACATTCCAAGTAATATTATTTTTACCCTAAAAATAATATATCTCTAGTTCACAAAATAATCACGTAAGCACACACGCGTTTTATTATGAAATACATATGCTCAATATATATATTTAACAGGTTTCATTTACAAAAATCCACCTCCGACACTTGGTTATTTTGTAATAAAATCATGGCGAAATTTATATTTTAGAAAACAAGTTAAAAATATATTTATAACACTTGTCACCGAAAATATTTCTAAGCGTTATATTTCTAGAAAAATTTCGCCAGAGTTTCCTTTGTAAATGGAGGCATCCACACTTACTAGCGTATCATTTTCTTTAACATATAACACGTTAGATCACTTCCAAATAACCAACCCGATATTTAGGCATGCAAAATACTACTTGTACCGATTCAGTTTTCAAACACAAAACTGGTTGTTTTCGGTTATTTTATTAAAATAGTTATCTTATTCCGAAAATTCCCAAATTTTTACAGAATGACTTATACGATCCAAATATTATTGTGTAAAAATATCGTGGTCCAAATCATCACCAATATTTTATAGAAAATCATTTTTCGGACTGCATTCAGATCTACCTTTTTCTGACTGCACTGCATGGAATATTTTATCTAAAATTCATTGTAAGTCCGTTTGACGTAATTCCAGTTGGAGGATCTCGGCGACAACAGTGACCATCTACAGTATAAATTTTATGATCTAACTCTACACAGAAATCGAGTTATAACTGAAAATATGACCCTTATTTACTGCTGTAAAAATGCAGCTTTAGCTGCTGTTACAAATCGATGTTTTAAAAATAGTAAACGAAGTCCAAAAATTATGATTTCGGTGCCATTAGAACCGTATTTCATAGTACATAAACCTAGACTTCAGAAAATACATTTTTCGTTTTATTAAGGCCCTGTTACAGCCATTTAAAGTTGGCTGAAAAGGCAAGTCAGCAAGCTGTTTATAGTATAAGTGCCATTAAAAAGTACGCATACGATTACCATTCATTCTAATACGATTATCATCAGACCCTAACTCATTTACAGCAGATTATTATTCATTTTATTCAGATTTATCATGTACCATCATCTCTTATCTTGTGATCTTTATGTGAAGCTTCATGTTTGAGATTTAAGTGTAAGATCTTTTAGTGATCATAGATTTTCATCATACTTTAACTATTAACCACCTTCATAGCATGTAAAATGAATAGATCTAAAAGACTTACCATTAGCACAAAGCTAGGAGAGTTCGAGTGAAGAAATGTGGTGGTTAAAAGAAAACGAGAGAGGTCCTTGAGCTTCCGAACACACCAAGCTTCGTTGTATGGTCTCTTGCACCCTTGGGTATGTATAGAATGCTTGAAGGAGGATGAAGAAGATGAGTTTGTTTGGTGTGTGTTGGAAGTGAGAGAATGAAGGTCTTAGGTGCATTTTTATAAACCAACTTTGTGCTTTTATCCCTTATACAACATGTTCACTAGATATTAGACAAACTTATTAAAATAATCAAGAAATGGGTGGTGTGTGTCCCCTTGGGGAACCGTTCGGTTAGGGGGGGGGGGGGGGTTGTGGTTTGATTTCAACCAAATAGTTAAGTGTCTAGTTATGTTGGTTAGGGATTTATGTAGGTTATTAGTGTGTTTTGTAACATAACCGGTGTCAGGGTGTTCGGGGACCCTAACTAGCTCAGAAAAGCATAAACAATGTTATTGACAATATTTTTGTGTTCCGGGTAAAGTCCGGTTGTTCGGTTGGATACTGATCCGTTAAAGTGCTAAATAAGCACTTATAGTGTCTTTAATATTATTTTTAGTGACACAATGAATTCCCGACACTTTGGAAAGTGTCTAGTATTATTTTCCCATGTTTTTGCACTTTACTAGTTAGCTTAAATGCCGATTTTTGTATTAAAGTGCAGGATTTTGTAGTTAGAGCATGTTTTAGGCACATCCGGTCACTGTAACTATCACCTAGTGACGCAGTTCTACAATCCTCACCTCCCTACACTCCCTACTAGTGTAGTAAGCTATTCCCGGCTCATACTGGCCTTAGAGACAGTGTCTGTCTGGTGCTGGCTATGTCAGCACGTTTACTGGGTTATCCGTTCATTGTGCTACTGTGCTTTTGTGCATCAAGGATGTCACTATAGTTTTGCGTGTAATAATTGGAGTGACAGTAAATAAGTATGATGCAGGAACACGTATGTATCAAAAATCAAGTAGCAGTTTAACCACAATTTAAGTAAGCACAGTAATTAAGCGTTAGTTAAATATTAATTAATTTGTACGGATATCTGCTTTGGTGAGGGTTGTCACAGGACCACACCACTTTTCCATCCTACAAGGCGCACACATCAGCAAGCGAATCCAGAAGCTTCTAGAAGCTTCTGGAATGTGACAACGTGGCACCGAAGATGCTCCCTCCGACAAAAAAGGACAAACGTGTCACCACTCATCAAACGCCATGTAGGCTTGTAACAAATCAAGGAGCAGGACTGACATCAGCAGTACGACGTTTCCAGCATGAGCAAATGCAGGCGTGCCACGTGTACCACTACCCTGACCGCAGCAGAGGAGACCAAGAGGATATTCCCCTTTGTAGGACAGCTGGCGCCTTGTAACAGCTGGCAACGCTGCTCCTCCCTCTTCCATCGCTAGGCTATAAATAGGACCCTTCATCATTCAGGTTGAATCATCTCACCCTCCATACTCTCACACTCAACACACACTATTTTATTCCTCTCAGAATAGTACTTATTCTCACGCCGGAGCCTGGTTAAGAGGGAAACCCCCATATTCCCCTTTTAACGAGACTAACGGCGTTGCTGTTTTGCAGGATCGTAGCCTTTTCCCGAGCAGAGAAAGAGATTGAACCCACAGAAGAGACAATCCCACAGATTAACCTCAGTGTTAACCTGTCGTTTCATCATTGGTGCCCACCGCATTATTGCAAAACCACCCTCATCTCTTTTCTCTTCGAAAAACTCTTTGAAATGGTAGAAACAAACCCTTCCCACCAGGTGGATGGAGAAGTTTCTTCTTTTGAGCTCATTTCGGACACCGCGCACGTCCAGAGGGGCCAAAGGAACGAAATCATCCAAGAAGGGCAAATAAACAACGATTTTCCTAGTATCTTTGGAAGTGCATCCAGAGTTGTTAGCCAAACCACAACTGAACCCACTTTCCAACCTCCACCTAGGATCATCACCCAAACTACAAATGGAGCCACTTTCCAACCTTCATCTTGGGCAGTCCAACAAACACCCCCACCAGTGCAAACACCAAGCCATGGACCTGGCCCCTCAGCTCCATCGGAACAGGCACAATTGAACTTCTCCGCACTTCTAGGGCTACCCGAAGGAAAAACTCTGGCTTCCTGGTATGCCGAACAGATGGCGTCTATAAATCTGTTTACACACAACTTAGCGCACAACAAGCTTTGCTTCAAGCACAAGCCAACCAGTCCGCATTCGTTACTCCACCGCAAAGGTCTCTGAGTACACACACAACTCAGCAGACCAATGCATGGAACTTGCGTCCAGAGAGAGGACATGTGCCAAACATCAGAAAACCAAGCGCGCATGACACGCGCGACACTTACAGCGAAACAGAAAGCAACTATGTGCAGTATTCCCACCCACCAAGGAAACCAATACAAAGTCGTTTAGGTCCGCGCAACATAAACGACGAGCTTGATAGTTACAAAGAAGAAGACGACGAGACATACAAAGAAAGCACAGTGTTCAGCATATTGCCGCCAGAGCATGAAGCATACAAACCTCAAAAGCGCGCAGGTTACAACCCAAAAGCAGAGCATGATTACACCTTGATCTATCGTCCAGACGACATGGCTGAAAATTCAAAATTCATCAGAGAGATTGCCATAGCCGCTATTGACAAAACGAAACTGCCACACAACGTGGGCAAATACAACGGCTTGACAGACCCGGATGATCATCTCCAAGTTTTTAATGGCGCAGGAGCAACAGGTGGATGGAATTTACCAACTTGGTGCCATCTCTTCACTCAAACATTCGTCGGCGCAACGCGTGTTTGGTTAGACAGCCTACCAGCAGGAAAGATCAAGTCATGGATTGACTTTCGAGACAAGTTCCTCGCACACTTTTCTCAGCAGCGCAGGCACACCAGAGATCCGGGTGATTGTTTGAACATATGGCGAAAAGATCATGAAAGCGTGGAAGACTTCATTACCAGATACAACAAAGAATGTCTGGAAATTGGAGATGTAGGTGAGAAGATGATGCGCGTGCATTTCATGAGGGCAGTAAAATGTGACGATCTAATCAAGCGACTAAAAGGAAGGGACGGAGGACCCAAAGATTGGAAACCTTCATAGAGGCAACAAAAACCCTTACGCAAACTGGCAAACAGCTGACCGGTGATGACAACCGTCAGCGCGGATACAACCATAACGACCGTCATAACAAGAAGAGCAGAGGCCAACCATGGAAAGCATCCGGTCATAGAGACAGAAGCCCAGCAAAAGAGGACGCGCGCCATACAATCAATCAGATAGCCCATCGAAAAGAAATAAAAAGAGAAAACAGAGAAAAGCAGTGGACACCCTTAACAAAGACCCCTTCCGAGGTCTTGTCCACAGAGAATCACTAGTTTAAACCACCCCTACAAATGCGAAACAAGAGGGGTCAGGACCCAAATCTTTTCTGTGAATTTTATAAAGACACAGGCCACTTAACTGACGACTGCTTCAGCTTAAAGCAAGAAATAGAAAGGGCCTTGAGAGATGGAAAGCTCACTCATCTGATAAAAGGTGGAAAGCACGACTACCGCCAGATTCAAAGAAGAGAAGAAGGGCCAGATAACAAAAAACTCCGGAAATTAGAAACCCATATGGTTCAAGGGGGGCCACGAAGGCCAAGAAAAAATTATAACAAGTGCACACAAGATGACTCATGGCGCGAGAGACAAGTTGTTTTCCCTGTTGTAAGAGGAGGCCCAAGAGAAAGAAGACCCATAGTCATATCTGGGGTAATCGGTCACTACCAAACTGACTACATTTTCATCGATCCAGGGAGCACCGCGGACATCATATACGAGCAATGTTTTAATCAATTTGACTAAGAGGACAAGGCGCGCTTGGAACCAGTTGACTACCCACTAACTGGTTTTTGCAATGAAGCCGTCTTTCCTCTCGGCCAGATATCATTCCCGGTGCTACTCTCAGACGAAAGAAATTCAAGAACAGAAGAAGTCATGTTCATGGTATTACCCGCACACTCAAGACACGATATCCTCCTGGGAAGAGAGTCTCAAGGAGATTTTAGTATGATTTGCTCCGGACCACATTCAGCTGTGGGATCCTCAACAGAAACAGGGATAGCAATAATATACGCAAGCAAAGAAGTCTTAGCAACATATGAAGTCCGACCAGCAAAGGCAAGCAAACCAGCACCATGCGCGGAAGCAGAAAAATGGGTGTTAAACAGCGCATACCCAGAACAAACAGTTACCTTGGGCCCTGCAATGTCCGATCTCACGCGCGCGGCGCTAAAAAAGTTATTGTTTGAAAACATGGATGTGTTCGCCTGGACACCAGCTGACATGGTGGGTGTTCTATGGCACATAGCAGAACACCGATTAAATGTCTCAGAAAATGCAAAACCGGTGGTACATGCCAAACGCCACTTGGGAGACATAAAACACGATGCCATGCAAGAGCAAGTCATGGAACTGTTGAATGTTGGTATCATCAGAGAAGTTCGATACCAAACTTGGGTGACGAGCCCTGTAATGGTACAGAAACAGAATGGTAGTTGGAGAATGTGCGTAGATTACAAGGATCTGAACAAGGCATGCCCACGCGACTGTTACGCCTTACCAGATATCGATGAAAAGATTGATTCGCTAGCAACATTCAGATGGAAGTGCTTCCTTGACTGTTACAAAGGGTACCACCAGGTTCAGATGGCCGTCCAAGATGAAGACAAAACCGCATTCCGCACGCCGACAGGGCTGTACTGCTACACCAAAATGCCTTTCGGCCTAAAGAATGTGGGGGCGACCTATCAAAGATTGATGAATGAAACGTTCAGTGATGCCATAGGCAAATACATCGAAGTGTATATGGATGACTTAGTCATCATGAGCAAAGAAGAAAGTATGATGCTGGTGAATATTCAGAAGACATTTGACATACTGCACGGTGTAAGCATCAAGCTAAACCCAGCGAAATGTTCTTTCGGCATGGAAGAAGGAAAGTTCCTGGGTTTCATTGTCACAAAAGATGGTTTTAAAGTACATCCTGAAAAGGTACAAGCAATCGAGAGAATGCCTTCACTATCAACTATGAAAGAGATGCAAAAATTGGCAGGTCGGTTGGCAGCACTTAACCGCTTCCTAGCCAATCACGCAGCTAAATCTTTCCCGTTCTTCAAGACACTCCGCAACTGCATGAAGAAAAGCCAATTTCCGTGGACTCCAGAAGCCGAAAGCGCATTCCGCGAGATGAAAGATTGCCTCATAAGATTTCCAACATTGACGGCACCGGTGAAAAGGAGAACCTCTGGTATTATATCTATCAGCATCCGATAAAGCAGTCGGAGCAGTTTTACTCGTCGATCGCCAAGGTGTCCAAACATCGGTTTACTATGTGTCTCGTACTTTGACCGACCCAGAAACCCGGTATGCCATAATGGAAAAGCTAGTGCTAGCACTAATCCATGCATCAAGACGGCTGCGCAGGTACTTTGCTAACCACGTCATTCACGTATTAACAAATTACAACATCGGCAACATCCTCGCAAGGCTAGAGATTTCCGGAAGATTAGCAAAGTGGGTGACAGAACTGGGAGACCATAATGTGGTTTTCAGGCCAAGACCAGCAATCAAGGGCTAGGTACTAGCTGATTTCATGAGAGAAGTGCCTGATGAAAAGGATAGGGAGTGTAAGGCAATGGAGAAAGCTGAAAGGCAACAAACACAAGAACCATGGCTATTATACACAGATGGCGCATCTAATGAAGACGGTGCAGGCGCAGGGCTTAGGCTGGTAAGCCCTGACAAACATGAGTTCACATACGCCATCAGGTTAGACTTCAAAAGCACGAATAACGAAGCCGAATACGAAGCCTTCCTTGCCGATTTAAGATTGGCAATCAAGATGGGAGTCAGACACATTGAGGCGCAAATGGACTCAATGTTAGTGGCCGGACAAATCAACGGGCAGTACATGCCAAAGGAGACGTGATGGCGCTCTACTTGAACCAAGCAAAAACATTGCTGCAAAACTTCTATTCCTACAAGGTGCATCACATCAACAGGAGCGAGAATAAACCAGCAGACGCGTTGAGTAAACTCGCATCCACAAGTTTCCAGCACCTAGCCAAGGATGTGTGCATAGAAGTTTTGAGCAACCCATCGGTACCACTAAGAGAAGTAAGCGTTATCCAGGTGGGAACAACATCGTGGATGACTCCGATTATTATGTACCTTCAATCTGGGACATTACCGGAGAACAAAGCTGAGGCAAGAAAAGTTCAGTACAAGGCCGAGCACTACCAGATGGTTGATGGAATCCTATACCGAAAATCATACCTTGGGCCATTATTGAGGTGTGTTAACCTAGAAGACGCGGACTACTTGATCAGAGAAGTACATGAGGGAATCTGTGGCATACATGCCGGGACAAGAATGGCGGTAGCAAAGGTGATGAATGCAGGGTACTACTGGCCCGGAATGCACCTAGACGCGGTAAAGATTTTGAGAAAATGCAGTGGCTGCCAGAGGCATGCACCGAAAACGATGCGCCCCAAAAACGAACTGGTCCCAGTAACAACTGCATGGCCTTTCCAACAATGGGGAATAGATATGGTTGGTCCTTTTCCTGAAGCCCCAGGTGCAGTGAAATTTATAGTAGCTGCAGTTGACTATTTCACGAAATGGGTAGAAGCAAAAGCACTCGCGTCAACCACATCTACCGTAGTCAGAAGGTTCATCTGGGAGCAGATCATATGTCGTTTCGAGCTGCCATTACGAATCATCACCGTCAATGGGACAAACTTTGCTGCAGAAGATCTCCAACGATGGTTCAGAGAATTACAGATCGAACATACCTTCTCCTCGGTTGCGCACCCGCAGGGGAATGGGCAAGTGGAAGCCGTTAACAAAAGCATTGTCGACGGCATCAAAGCACGGCTAGGAGAGCAAAGAAGAGGTTGGGTAGACGAATTGCCAAGCATATTATGGGCCCATAGGACAATGCCCAAAACAAGCAATGGAGAGACACCGTTCAGCTTAGTCTATGGGTCCGAGGCCGTCATACCAGCAGAAATCGGATTGCCGTCACCAAGAATGCTTTCCATGAACGCAGTCAACAACGAAGAAGAAAGGAGGCTAGACCTGGACCTCCTAGAAGAAAGGAGAGAGATGGCGGCAATCAACGAAGCAAAGTACAAAACAAAGCTGGAGAAGTATTACAACTCCAAAGTCCGAATCTGCACCTTCAACCCGGGAGAATACGTCCTGAGAGACAATGAGGCATCCAATACTGAAAAGCCCGGAAAATTAGCTCCCAAGTGGGAAGGTCCATATGTTATAGATGCAGTACTCGGAAAAGGAGCATACAAGCTGCGCACCATAGACAACAAAGAGGTTCCACGAACTTGGAACACGCAACAATTAAGAAAGTGCTATATGTAAACTGATGCGTGTGTAGTGTAACATAATTTAGATGTATATTTTAAGCCCTTTTTACACTTTTAGCCAAGTTTTAAATTTATAAAACACGATATTTACTAACACTAAACACACATATGGGCAAGTGCACCCATCGTGGACGTAGTATAGTGTTGGTAAGATACCGAGGTCGTCCAAGGACACAAGAGCTTTTAGTACCGGTTTATACTCAACGTCTAATCAAATCAAAATGTTAGAAAAGGTTTTTTAAACTAAGAAAATAAAAACTAACTAAATGCTGAAAAATAAAAATAAAATAAAAATAGATAGACAAGATGAATCACTTGGATCCGACTCGTGTATTAGTATAACCTTTGATTATTTTTGCACTTTTGCACTTGTTTAAGAGATTATCTTAGTTATTGTAGTAGGCCCCTCTTTTGAAGGCGACGTTACCCTCAACCCAGTAGTTTGAGTCAGCAAGGATACAATCCTAAAGGGTTGGATTATTGGAAGATAACGAATTAAGTTATTAATGCAAATTATGGTAGGCCCCGCTTTTGGCGGTGACGTTACCCTCGACTAAGTAGTCTGAGTCAGCAGGGATACAGTCCTAAATAGCCGGGTTATAGTATTAATAGTAGTTAACTTATGAGGGGGTCAAAGAGTTTGGATCCCCGGCATCCAATACCTATGGGTATTGAAGGAGATCCTACTAAATTTGACCCAGGTCCCTTGCAGGACCTCTAAACGCTGAACAAGGGCAAGACCCTTACCAAACCGTTCCCTTAACCCCCAACCAGGTAGCCAACATACCTCCATATAGACCGTGGAGATATGAATGGTGAAAATCTTTTATTTTATATAGACAGTAAAATAATGCCAAGACACCACGGACAAACGATAAGGAAAGATCACCTTCAACATAAGCAACTAGTTATTAAAGTCATTAATACAAAACCAAATAAAAAGTGCAAAAGATTAAAAATAAAAAGTATTATACTAAACACTTGTCTTCACCAAGTGATGTAAGAGACTTAGGCAAACATGGCCTTGATTGTCAATAACTCTTACGATCAATCTTGGATCCCGAGACGACTCACACACTCTATGATGGACAATGGATGATGGTGGTGGATGATGGTGTTATGGTGGTGGTGGGTGGTGGATGAAGTGTGAGAGAGGTGGTGTGCCAAGGGATGAGTTGCAATGAAACCAAGCACTCCTATTTATAGGCTGAACAGAAGGCTGGGCACGGCCCCGTGTCCGCTGGACACGCCCCCGTGCCTGTCTGACACTCTCTCCTCATTAATTGTAATTCGCAATTACAATTAATGCGCCTGCTGTACTTTCACCACGCCCCCGTGTTCACTGGACACGGCCCCGTGGTGGGCAATAGAAGCTTCTATAGGTTTGTCTTTTCTGCTGCTTCTTGGGCCCGGCCCCGTGCTGGCTGAGCACGTGGCGTGTTCAGTCTTCTGTCTTCTCTATTTTGCTTGGGAGGATGCTGTTGAGGGGTCGGGTAATCCACTTATGTTCCTTTTCTTGTATTTATGTTAGATTTAGCTGTCTTTTTGCTTCTTTTGTGAATTTGAGCTCATTTAATCCTGAAAATACAAAAGGAAGACAAAAGCACTCTTTTTCCAACATTAGTACTTAAAAAGGGTTAGTTTTATGCCTTATTTGATGTATTTTATATGTTGCATTTTACACACATCAAATACCCCCACACTTGAACTTTTGCTTGTCCTCAAGCAAAACTCTTTAATGTGTGGCTTACACTCCCAAATGGAATGGGTAGAAGAGAAGGTTTTGGCTTGTCATAGAGTGTCGGGAATCCAAGATCTTTTTGGGTTTTATTTTTATTTATTTACAATCCTATTCGTTTTGATTTGTTTAGAACGTTTCATAGGAAAAATTACTTATTTGGGCATAACATGCCTTTTTTAAAATTCCATTTATATACAAGTTCACATACCTCACGGGAGAAATCACTCACACTCGGCCAAAGGTGTATTTTTAGTGAATCACTCGAGAGCGGCATGGAACTTATTCCTACCATAAGCTTGCCAAGCAATCAATCCTCCTCCTTTTTAACTTGTTACCTTTGTAAATATCAAGAGGACTTTTTTGGGTAAAGGCTTGGGCTAAAGGTGGGTGAATGGGTTAGTGGAAAAGGGCGAAAAGCGTAAAAAGCGTCGGTTTTCGTAAAACACTTTGTTTTAGCGACTTTTTATTCCGAAGTATTTCTTCAAACAAGCTTTTGTTTCAAGAGCTTTGTTTGTTTATTTCTAACTTCATTTTTTTTTCAGTCACACGAAACCCGAGCTTGTTACTAAAATAAAGGGTAAAAATAAAAAGGGTTTTTTTTTTTTGGTGGGTAAAAAGGTTTTAGGTAAAGAAATGAAAGGTTTATGCTCAAAGGGGTTAACTAGGGGGATTTTGGGTAGGTGGTAAAAAAAATGAAAAATAATGGTGTGGAAAGAAAAAGGGTTAATCCTAATGCCTCCATCATTTACTTACTTGGGTTTAAGTTGGTAAGGACCGGGAATGAATTGTCGTGGCAAGTTCTAGAGTCGTAAGAACCAAGCGGCTATTCACACAAGAAACGAAAAATGAGCATTTAGTATAAAGATGTAAATTTGTATGCTCAATAAAGGCTCAAAACTCACTTTTTGTGGGAATTGGTTTTTCTATGTGATCTAATATATATAATCAAATTTTAACTAAGCTTGTCATGCCGTTTCATAATTTTCTTATGTTGGTTCTTTTTATCACGACGCTCTCGGTTGTAAATTTGTAAAAATATAACCTTATTAATCTTAGGATTCCTAACTTAAACTTTAGACAAGTAAAAAAAAATGAGAATTTTTGAAAAAATTTGGGGTGTTTGCGGTTCCAATAGAGTTTTTTTATAAGGCTTGATATTAGGACTTGCAAAATTTCAAGGTTTTAGCATCCTCCCCACACTTAAATTACACATTGTCCTCAATGTGTCCCAAAAATAAATTTTTAGACTGATTAGATGTGTAATATAGTGTTAAAAGCAAAGATTTTATGTTACTGGCAGTCTGGACACGGCCCCGTGGGGACCGGACACGGCCCCGTGTTCAGGTGCCAGTAACGAAAATTAAAGGAAAGAAACAGAAGCCTGGACACGGGGGCGTGTCTGGTGAACACGGCCCGTGTCCAGTTACCTGAACTGGGCATTTTTCTGCAGGGGGTTCAACACGGGGTCGTGTTGTTGGACACGGCCCGTGTTGAACCTTCTGTATTGGAGAAATTGATGTCAGGTTGCCTTGTTCTTGTGCATGGGGTCATGTTTCTCGTTCCCCTTTTCATCCTTTACCACCATGAGTGTGTTTTATTCCTACAAATTAAAACTAAAAGATTAAACTAAACTAAGGATAGTTCCGCGGAATGCCTCCGTGGTGCGCCACGTTTATAAGGGTCCTTGGCTAGACCCTCCTTATCGGGTGGTTCTGGCTCATCTTCAATAGGGGGTCATTATTGCCAAAAGGATATTTCATTGAACGCTCAAGATCTATGCTCCTTTTGAATGCTCCTAATTGAAGAGGTAGATTGTTGAATTTCCGGTTTTTCAAAGCTTCATGAGTTTTTACAAAAGGTTTTCCTAAGACTAGAGGAGCGTCATCGAGGATGACAATGTCGGTTGGAATAACCATTTGATTTGTTTGAACCAAGACATCCTCAACTACACCGATTGATTTTATTACTTTCCGATCGGATAGAAAAATGGGTATTTGAAGTGGAGCAAAATCACTAATACTTAGCTTTTCAAAAATGTAGTTAGGCATTATGTTAACGCAAAGATCTTTATCAATGGTGATATTACTAATAAATGAATTTTGAAAGAAACATGGAACCGGTGTAATGTTAATTTCAAAAGGATCTTCTTTTATTAGCGAGGTTTGATCATTAGTTAACTTAATACTTACCATTTCTACAATTTTAGTATTAGTGTTTAGCTCTTTTAAAAACTTCGCATGAGGGGTTACTAAACAATGATTTTCAAAAGAAGGTGACAAGAGATTAATTTCTTAAAAATTAGACTCTTCTTGAATTTTAACATTATCGGCCTCACCTTTTTCGTTGTTTAACTCATGTGTCGGTTTTTCACTTTCTCGTTCTTCCATTTTTACATTTTCAACTATCTCTACGTCATTATTACAATTTAATTCTTCTCTTGCGCGGGACTCCTCTTCCCTTGCGCGAGATTCTTTTATGCAACGTTCGATAGTTTTAATGTGTTCTAATATCCTATTGGTCACTTCGGTGATAGAAAAAGGATTGGGATCCTCAAAGCTTGAATCCGGTTGTTCGATTTGGTTCCTCATAGTACCCATATGAAGTAGAAGGTTCACACCATTGTTCTTCATTGTAAGTATATGATGGATAAGGGTCGTAACTTTGTTCTTCATAGTACTCATATGAGGTGGGTTGTTCACGCCATGGTTCCTCATAATAAGTGTATGAAGGTGGTGGTTCATATCTTGACTCCTCAAAGTATGAGTACGAAGGCTCATACCTTGGTTCATCAAAATATGAGTATGAGGGAGAAGGTTCATACCTTGGGTCTTCATAGGATGTGTATGAAGTTGATGGCTCGTACCTGGGCTCCTCATAATGGTTGTATGAATTGGATGGTTGAAACAAGTTACAATATTGTACCGAGTGCGGGTTTCCACAATTAGTGCAATAGTCTCTCATATAATCATCCTCCTCATAGGTGTAGTTGTAACCTCCTGAGTATTGATCTATAAGAATCACTCAGCAGACCACAACTGAGTCTCGGGACCAGAAAACAAAAACAAAGATGGAAACAGAAGGCTGGACACGGCCCCGTGTCTGGTGAACACGGCCTCGTGTACAGGATCTGTATCTGGGCGTTTTAATTAAAGTTACTGGTCTCGTTGGACATGGAGGCGTGTTCAATGAGCACGGCCCCGTGTTCAGACTCTGTATCTGGGTATCTAACTAAATATATGCAGCACGGGGGCGTGTTCAGTGAGCACGGCCCCGTGTTCAGGCTACTGTAAATGCAAACTAAACTAAAATGCAGAGAAATGTGCGCGCGTTTTGAAAAGGTTTTGAAAAATAGATTAGGCCGTCGATTCCTAACTTTCTTAAAATCCTTGTGTCCCCGGCAACGGCGCCAAAAACTTGATGCGTGTGTAGTGTAACATAATTTAGATGTATATTTTAAGCCCTTTTTACACTTTTAGCCAAGTTTTAAATTTATAAAATACGATATTTACTAATACTAAACACACATATGGGCAAGTGCACCCATCGTGGACGTAGTATAGTGTTGGTAAGATACCGAGGTCGTCCAAGGACACAAGAGCTTTTAGTACCGGTTTATCCTCAACGTCTAATCAAATCAAAATGTTAGAAAAGGTTTTTTAAACTAAGAAAATAAAAACTAACTAAATGCTGAAAAATAAAAATAAAATAAAAACAGATAGACAAGATGAATCACTTGGATCCGACTCGTGTATTAGTATAGCCTTTGATTATTTTGCACTTTTGCACTTGTTTAAGAGATTATCTTAGTTATTGTAGTAGGCCCCTCTTTTGAAGGCGACGTTACCCTCAACCCAGTAGTTTGAGTCAGCAAGGATACAATCCTAAAGGGTTGGATTATTGGAAGATAACGAATTAAGTTATTAATGCAAATTATGGTAGGCCCCGCTTTTGGCGGTGACGTTACCCTCGACTAAGTAGTCTGAGTCAGCAGGGATACAGTCCTAAATAGCCGGGTTATAGTATTAATAGTAGTTAACTTATGAGGGGGTCAAAGAGTTTGGATCCCCGGCATCCAATACCTATGGGTATTGAAGGAGATCCTACTAAATTTGACCCAGGTCCCTTGCAGGACCTCTAAACGCTGAACAAGGGCAAGACCCTTACCAAACCGTTCCCTTAACCCCCAACCAGGTAGCCAACATACCTCCATATAGACCGTGGAGATATGAATGGTGAAAATCTTTTATTTTATATAGACAGTAAAATAATGCCAAGACACCACGGACAAACGATAAGGAAAGATCACCTTCAACATAAGCAACTAGTTATTAAAGTCATTAATACAAAACCAAATAAAAAGTGCAAAAGATTAAAAATAAAAAGTATTATACTAAACACTTGTCTTCACCAAGTGATGTAAGAGACTTAGGCAAACATGGCCTTGATTGTCAAGAACTCTTACGATCAATCTTGGATCCCGAGACGACTCACACACTCTATGATGGACAACGGATGATGGTGGTGGATGATGGTGTTATGGTGATGGTGGGTGGTGGATGAAGTGTGAGAGAGGTGGTGTGCCAAGGGATGAGTTGCAATGAAACCAAGCACTCCTATTTATAGGCTGAACAGAAGGCTAGGCACGGCCCCGTGTCCGCTGGACACGCCCCCGTGCCTGTCTGACACTCTCTCTCCTCATTAATTGTAATTCGCAATTACAATTAACGCGCTTGCTGTACTTTCACCACGCCCCCGTGTTCACTGGACACGGCCCCGTGGTGGGCAATAGAAGCTTCTATAGGTTTGTCTTTTCTGCTGCTTCTTGGGCACGGCCCCGTGCTGGCTGAGCACGTGGCGTGTTCAGTCTTCTGTCTTCTCTATTTTGCTTGGGAGGATGCTGTTGAGGGGTCGGGCAATCCACTTATGTTCCTTTTCTTGTATTTATGTTAGATTTAGCTGTCTTTTTGCTTCTTTTGTGAATTTGAGCTCATTTAATCCTGAAAATACAAAAGGAAGACAAAAGCACTCTTTTTCCAACATTAGTACTTAAAAAGGGTTAGTTTTATGCCTTATTTGATGTATTTTATATGTTGCATTTTACACACATCATAAACAATCGAAGTTTCTTATGTAATCGAAACGGCCAAGTCGCCAACACAATCAATAGTAATACAAGAAGTGTTTGGCTATCCCTATCTCGTGTGAATTTTTTGTCGCAACTGCATATATTACTTTGGGCATACACGAAAACATCAATGGATCGACCTTAGGAAACGTTGTAGACCTCCAAGGCTTGTCACAAACAAGTGCACAGCCGGGTCAAAAACACAACCAAAGCCTACAAAACGCCAAACCAAAACTTCGTGCCCACATAAACACGAAAGCATCGATAACATGGTAAATAAACATTGTAAGACCCCCAAAGCTGAACACAGCTGGGTCCACACAATAACCTGTGACTCAATCACTTCGTACTCACGACCAAACCTGCGCACATAAACGACAGAATAAACGTTGTAACTAACACAACACAACCTGTCAGCGCCATCATTCATTCCTGACACCTAATCAAAGTAATTACACATGCACATATTACGACGATAACAAAATCCACATGCAAAAAACCAAAGGTAAAAATTAACATAAAAAGATGCCATGCATAACTAAATGTTTACAGGAAAACACAAGTAACTTGTGCAAAAAAATAAAGTTGAAATTGTTCATGAGATTGTCAGTCGGTTACAAGGCCATCCAAGGCCATACATGGCACGCAGGCCGAAATTCTTCATTCTGGATTACTAGTACCAGCACCTCCAGTCGCGCGACTTTCATCCCCAAGAGCCTTCTTCAATAGGGCAACACCATCAGGTTCCCGAGCCAATTTTTGGGCAGCCTTAACAACAGCAAACTCCAAAGACGCAAACTCCTGGCATTTCGCGGCATACTTACCACCACAATCCTCTTTGTAGAACTCGAAATGATACTCTTTCTCATTATGACAGCTGCAGCCCTACCCTTACTATAACCATCTTTCCGACCGCTATTGTACCCCGCTTGACCCAACTCAAACATATAGTTGGCAAGTTCAGGAGAGTTCACTATACGATTTGCAATCTGTGAGAGACACACAGCAAAATGAGGAAAGTAATATACATAAACCAGAAGCAAATATAAAACAAAGAAAGGTACCAAGGGCACCGCGCGTGACAATAGCCATTTACAGTCAGCCGAAGTTTCCTCAGCAAGGAGCTCAGCAGCTTTACACTCCACAACCTTCTTTTCACCAAATTCCTCCAGCTTAGCTATACGTTGAACATACTCTTCTTCCTTTTTTCTCAAACGCAACGCGCGCTCGCTCAGCTTCCTCACTAATCTCCTTCTTCTCACCAGATAACCTGACAATAGCATTACGTTGCGGCTACATTTCTGCATTAGTACGTTCACAAGCAAACTCCCAATCTTTTTGTTTTTGGACGTTGACTTGTTTCTCCTGCGCAAGTTTTTGCTCAGCATCTGAAACCCTCCATATCAACCCCTTTTTCTCAGCGTTAAATTTTTCCTTTTCTTCAGCAAACGCCCTCTTCTCATTTTCAAACTCAAGCATCTCCTCCCCCATCAGTCTCCATTCACGAACAATCTCTTGAGAAGTGGCAAAATAATTAACTCCAGCACGCACATGATCATCAAATAAGTCAAATCGATTGCGTTTTTTCTGAAATAGCCTCTCAGCAGGGGGGAGAGACAAAGAGAAGAAATCATGACAATTATCGAGATCATTCATCCGCAAACCCTGGGTCAGATTCCAGCGAGGAGCATGTGGCAAATCGTCACACGTTGGGTTATAGGTACCCCAGGAACCGGCATGAACATTCTCAAACGGCGGACTCCGAACCGCGCCCGAAGTAGCACCACCGCCACCGCCCGGTGGGCGCTTGGTATAAATGGTGTGAGGCTGAGTAGCTTCGCTGGACTCCGCTTCGGTGTCAACACCTTTGTCTCAACCGTCTCCACCAGCACCACCTGCAGCATGACCACCAGCGTCACCTGTGCCATCACCTCCACCTTCACCAACATGCTCAGCATTTACATCATCTTGTTTTTTCTTCTCACCCTGATCATCATGGGGAGGAGACAACCCGATTGTCCTAGATGGGGGAGAAGCAAGAGGAGTAATCTGAGAAATATCAAACCTCCGAGCAGCCTTAACCGGCTTCACACCCGCTACAATACAGACAAAACAATCAGAAAAAAGGCAAAGAAAGGACAATCCAAGCAAACAAACAAAAATTTTGTACCTCCAGAACCGGAAGCTTCATAAATTTTCTCTAACAAGTTCCCATGAGTAGCACTGAAAACCCCAAGATCAATCTCAGACTCAGAAGGGGCAGGGGGAGTGTGCTTCTGGAGGCTGGCCTTTTTAGACGCAAGCATAGCAGAAGCCTGCTCGTCAAGTTTTCGTTTCTTCTCTTCGAGAGCCTTTTTCCTCATCATCTCCATCAAAGTAGCACGGTCATCAGGATCAGACCCATGATGTTTCTCACCGGCCCCTAAACCAGACAATGTATCAGAAAGGATAACGTAATCTAAGACAGGAAGGGTAGAGGGTCGCTTACGAGGAATCTTAGTGGTTTTTCCCTCAACCCTCTTCTCCTTCCCTTCTGGCTTGCCAGCCTTTGTCTTCTTCCTCGTTTCCAACTGAGCAGTACCTTCAACCGGAACTTCGACATCATCACCAACAGGCTCACTAACAGGCTCATTAACAGCCCCTTGCGCCGGACCTGCACACGCGTAACTAGAAGTTAGACCTTCAAGAGATCTGCCAGAACTTCCACTCGAGAGAACAACAACTTCCTCTCAGGTGGGATCAACAGCGTCATCTTCATCAGCTTCACCTAGAACAACGTTGGCGTAAGCAGCAAAACTCTCATTCGTAGGGTGCAAAAAACGAGGGCGAATCTGATCCAACCATGTTGGTTTCCCATCTTCCTGGATCGCTTCAACCATGGCAACAGCGGCCTTCGGATCCAAAACATTTAACAAGCTGTACCCAACTGCGAAAAACAAGGAGATAAGGAAGAACACACACAAAAAGAAATAATAATAATACACTATGAAACATTACATACGTTTGCCTTGGTAACCATAAACAGGAACACCCAGAGAGTTCTTCGGAAACCACCGCAAACTCATACCAGCGCCAACCAAAGCCATTTCCTCCACCTGAGAAATAGCAGTAGCTTTGTGTGTTACCTTCTTATACCACTCCTGCTTGGCAAAATCCGCAAAAACGTCTATCTTGGGGATCCCTTCACTCACTGACCGATAATGCATATCCATAGGGATAACACCCCGACGGATGTAGAAAAACTTTTGCTTCCAGTCATGCAAAATTTTCAGAGGAATAGAACAACGGGGGATAACACCACTCGTCCAAGAGTTAAAAGAATAAAAACCACTGGTATAAGTCACAGTGTAGAAAACGTTAAACATGGCAAAAGTCGGCTCAACATGGTTAGCTCTGCAAACAAATTCAAAATGGGTAATACGGGGAAGCCCAATAGCGTTGATTTGGGAAATATGGAGCCCATAGTTCTTCAACACCTCAGCAGTAAACTTGGTCATTGGAAGTCTGAAGTTACCCTCCCGGAAAAAAGCGGCATACAATGTGATATAACCGGGAGGTGCATCCATGGCGGTAGAACCAGGAGTCGGAAACTGGGCACCCTATTCTGGAAGGAAACCCATCTCCCTAACCAAGTTATGGAACTCTTCTTCTTTCCATCCTATCGTAGCTTGATCAGGACCTGGAGGGTTTTTGCCTTTGTTCCTTTTCTTCTTCAATGAAGGATTCGCTCCGGACACGTTGAAAGAAAACCAGAAAGATAATATGAATATACTCAAGAAAAGGAAGAAGCAAGATGGAGGATCAAGAGAGAAAACAAGAGTTCAAATTTTGAAAAATGAAGGAAGTCAAGGAAACCGCCTTGTATTTATACCCATCGCATTTAATGCGAGGGTAGTGGACCGTCAGGAAGGCAGAAGGACATCCAATAGGAACGAGACACGTCAGCAGAGAGAGAAACCGTCATCTCTTTTTTCGGGAGCGTGGGCGGCACACACCTGACAACGTGGGAAAAAGCAAATGACACCACTGAAAAGGCGACTGTTCACCTCCGATAAGACAGGAACACCAGACAGTCACATCAGTTGTCTTTATCAAGAAACTTCCTAAGGAAGAAAACACCAGCACGCCATGCGCCATGCGTCCAGTTGGCTCAACTTTGCAAGGTACCAACAAACCATGCGCCACGCGTCCAGTTGGCTCAACTTTGCAAGATACCAACAAACCATGCGCCATGCGTCCAGTTGGCTCAACTTTGCAAGGTACCAACAAACCATGCGCCACGCGTCCAGTTGGCTCAACTTTGCAAGCTACCAACAAACCATGCGCCATGCGTCTAGTTGGCTCAACTTTCCAAGGTACCAACAAACCATGCGCCACGCGTCCAGTTGGCCCAACTTTGCAAGGTACCAACAAACCATGCGCCACATGTCCTGTTGGCTCAACTTTGCAAGATACCTACAAACCATGCGCCATGCGTCCAATCGGGTCAACCCCGCAAAAGATAAGCAATAAGAATCAAACAAAAACCACTTACTTAAAAAGTCCAGAATCCCTCCTAGATGATCAACTCAACTAGAAGGCACACTAGACTGGGGGGACTTGAAGAGGTATGGTCCCCAAATCCTTGCCTACATGGCAAGGACCACACCACTTTTCCATCCTACAAGGCGCACACATCAGCAAGCGAATCCAGAAGCTTCTAGAAGCTTCTGGAATGTGACAACGTGGCACCGAAGATGCTCCCTCCGACAAAAAGGACAAACGTGTCACCACTCATCAAACGTCATGTAGGCCTGTAACAAATCAAGGAGCAGGACTGACATCAGCAGTACGACGTTTCCAGCATGAACAAATGCAGGCGCGCCACGTGTACCACTACCCTGACCGCAGCAGAGGAGACCAAGAGGATATTCCCCTTGGTCGGACAGCTGGCGCCCTGTAACAGCTGGCAACGCTGCTCCTCCCTCTTCCATCGCCGGGCTATAAATAGGACCCTTCATCATTCAGGTTGAATCATCTCACCCTCCATACTCTCACACTCAACACACACTGTTTTATTCCTCTCAGAACAGTACTTATTCTCATGCCGGAGCCTGGTTAAGAGGGAAACCTCCATATTCCCCTCTTAACGAGACTAACGGCGTTGCTGTTTTGCAGGATCGTAGCCTTTTCACGAGCAGAGAAAGAGATTGAACCCACAGAAGAGACAATCCCACAGATTAACCTCAGTGTTAACCTGTGTTTCATCAACTCCTTAACTCGTTTTCTCGTATAACTCGAAAATATGACGTTTTATAAAAATACGAATACACTTTTGGGACGAGCGTATTTTTCTCTATCATATGACCTAAGTTTCATAAAAATCGAAGTTGGGTCAAATATAATATAATGTATTTTATTTATAACGGTTCGAACCGGTTTACAAATGGTTTGGATTCGATTTTTAAAACGGCTTGGTTTTCTAATATCCGTTTTTGGCGGATGTTACACGATGGGTATCCTAATATTTGCTCAGTGGTATCTCTCATACATAAAACAGAGATAATATTCTTTTTTTGCACTAATTTTACACTCCACCGACAAAGTTGAGGGGTAGCACATGCTACCCCTGCTTGTACATTACATCCGCCACTGATTGTTCGCTATCGTAAACGACACTAAGCAAAGATGAATGACCACTTGTGTCTAAGATGAGGAGAAAACGAACAAAGAGCATGAGAAATATTTGTTGAGACTGGAATATGCGGCTAAAGAATGGAGAAATCTTTTAAGGAAATGAAGATATGTACACAAGGAATGGGATCAAATACAAACACTTAAGTTTGTAAGAACCGTAAGAACCAACACATAATTGACAAGTGTCCATCAATAAAAAATTAGTTTAGGGGTAATTTAGACCTTTTGACCATATTTATTTATAACTAATTAAAAATAATTACAAAAAATATAATCAGCACAACACTATATAATTAGCATAACATCCTTAATCGTTCTTCATTATCAGCACATCGTCCTCAATCGTTCTCCATTATCAACATAAACGACATTAGCACAACATCCTCAATCGTTCTCCATTATCAGCACACAAGATGTGCTGATTATATCTACTTTTGTTGTTTGTTTGTATTATTTTGTAATTAACACATAATCAGCACGTTATCAGCACAATTATAAAACACCTTTTGTTAACTTTTTTAAAAATCACTTTTATAAATACAAAAAAGGTATAGCAATATGGTACGCATATTAAAAATAAAAAAATACTTGATTTTATGATATATTTTTTAAAAAAAATAATGAAGTATATAAAAGTTATTTTAATTTAAAAAACCTTGGTGGAATTTGTATTTAATGGAAAATGGTCAAATGACTAGTAATTTTACAAAAGTACCCCTAATTTGTTAGTAGTAATTTTTAATTATAAGGGTTTTATTTATAATCAATATCAACCTTTGATTTAAATTATCAATGGTTCAGATCTGTTCTTACGGTTCTTATAATAAGCACTGTTTGTACAGGATCTCAACCCATGTACACAATGCAAAATTACCAAAAGGGTAGAAATCCTAGTTCTCTTAATAAGGTAGTATAGATAAGGGTAAATTGCTACTGTTACTAAACACTACAATTTGAATGTGAAGTGTGCCTATCGTATACTAGCACAGGGGTAAACAACGAGTCGTAATCTAGAGTAAACTGCCAAAATGGTCTCTGAGATTTGATCACTATTGCCATTTTAGTCCAAAATTCAAACCTTTTAAATCTGGGTCTATGTGGTTTCAGTTTTGTTGTCATTTTCATCCAAAATCACAATCTGATCAGATTTTTTAGTTAACATCCATTTTTTTTGTATTTTTCCTCCCTTTTAATGAAGAGTAAAATGGTCCTTTTAACGTTTTACTAATACGAAACACGATGTCACTATCTGGTCTAAAAGAAACTAGTTGGGTTTGATAGCATTTATTAAAGACTTAACTAAAAAGAAAGTAAATTCAAATAGAATATCAGTAAATAAAGAATTTTTTTTTTTTTAAGAATCAAATAACCCTTACTACGGACGATGAACCCTAATCCCTAAACATTAATTGAAATTATGTTGATCATGTTAGGGTAGTGGGGGTGGTCACTAGTGATAGAATTCCATCACTCACAAGCATCCAATCAAGTTTCACCATGTCATCAACCATTTTTCCATCACTCACAACCTTTTTTGGTGGCAATGGTCATCACTCACAACACCCAACAATAAACCCCCACACCCCCTCACATCCATTTATCACGCTAACCCCATAACGCGTTGAAATTATCACGCTACTTAAAGTTCCACGCGTGAAATTGAGAGGTGGCGGTGGCATCTTCCTGTCTGTCATGCGTTGTTTTTGGCCATCACTGGGGAATAACGCTCCCCCTCCACTCCCCTTAGAAGACATGTTAGTTTCTTAGGTTTCGCTCGCTAGTACCTCATAATTAGTTTCATAGGCTTCGCTCGCTAGCACCTTATAATATCGTGCAATCGTAATCGACAATGAAATAAATAAAATAAGGTTTTCTATCTAGGACTAAATAATACACTAATTATTTTACGTGTAGCGGCCGCGCCCCAACCATGACTGAAGGTTCACTACTAGTTCGTTGGATTAACTATCACGAGAGTCTAGCTTCATGCAAATGCTCTTGCCAATGTGCAAACAAGTATTTCTGATTATTCTTAAAAAAACTATTTTTTCACAAATCATTCATCAATATATTACATATAATTAAGAAGTAACTTTTGTGCACAATTAAACAGAACACATGAATAAAATCAAATTTCAGATTATACTTGCACAAACTTAAAACTAGTTCAACATAACCAAAACATACATGTAGATTTTGCTTCTCGTCGGTATGTAGTTTTCGTATAGATTTTTTAGGTATATACATTTTCGACCACCCGATTTCATAATTTTTTTAGGTATATACGTTTTCGATCCAACGGTCAGAAATCTCAAGTTTCGCCACTAGGAATAGAAAGTTCAATGTTTAGTGAATGAATGGTTAAATAACCCTCTTATGTATTTTAAATGTTTTTGGTCTGGCTAGTTTTTTGCCATCAGGTGGTATTATATGATATTTATTTAGCTAGCAAAAAAAACCCATAAGAGAGGTAAAAAAACCAGTGATACGATTTATCTAATAACAAATTATACATATGGGTTTATCTACAACTCTTAACTCTCTAATAACAAATGATGCATTTGGGTTTATTTGCAACTCTAACTTTAGGGTGTTGGTCAAATTTATTTATTAAAGAAAGTTAAATAAAAATAGGTGGGCGTCCAATGTAATTTTAGCCTAATGACATCTTAGGGGTGAGATAAGATTTAAAAATCATTAGGTCTTAGGTTTGATTCTCACAAGGAAAGTTTTTCCCAGATTTATTAGGTTTTCTCCTAAATTGATGTGTAAACATTATTGCCTAGTGGAGATGGATATGATTGGGTGGTTCTGCTGATGGTACGATGATACTCCAGTGGTCCGTTAGTGATTAAAATTTGCCGTTCAAAAAAAAAAAGTTAAGAGGCCGACGGGGCACAATAAATCATAACATCGACATCATCCTAGATTATGAAGTATGAACTAGAGTTAAATGCCTGGATAGTCCCTGTGGTTTGCTCTTTTTTCATCTTAAGTCCCTAACTTTCTAAAATTACAACTATAGTCCCCAACTTTTCAATTTTCGTTCCCGCATAGTCCCTGTGCCTACCGTCAGTTAGTTTTCTCAGTTAAGAGTGTGTGAAATGACAATAAGAGGGTGTGAAATGAAAAAAAAAATACCATTTCCTTATATATTGATTTGTGAGCTAATATATAGATACAACAATAAACAGTTTCAATGTTTTAGCAGGGTCGGCTCAAAATTTTCTAAATTTTTCTAGGCCTAAAGCGAATAGCAAAATTGGGGCCATTTTTTGTAAACGAAAAAAATTGCTATGAATCCTATTATTCTTATATCATCTTTATATACGCATAATTATAGATCATAAACCTTAATTTTAACAATCTCAAAGTAAAAATTACCAACATATAATATATTTTCTTAGAATTTGAGGTCCTAAGAAAATGGAGGCCTAAAGCTCTTGCTTTATTTCACTCCCCCTTGAGTCGGCCATGTGTGTTAGGGTTTTACGCGGACGTCGTGGCCATCATCGGAGACTTGGATGAATTTGAGGCCTCCGTGCTTAACAGAAATAAATAGAGCCGGTTCGTTTTCCGACGGTTTGTGGGGAAGAGAGCGACAGAGAGAGAAAGAAACAGAGCCGCCGGTTCGTTTTTCCGGCAACAATCGCCCAAAACAGTGTCGGCGGTTCCTTTTGCAGGTTCAATGGTTTGATGCTCACCACCGCCTCTAGTTTTGCAGTTTCACCGGTGTTTTGCAGGTTTTTCATACTGGCGATCCAATGTATGTATATGTTCGGTTTTAAATTGAAATTGTCTGATGTATGTAAATTCTCTCTATCTAGATATATGTTGCAGTGGGTTGATGATGGGTAAGATATGGGGTGGGTTGGGTAAAGAAGATGAGGATGGTGGATAAGGTTTAAAGTAGGTTGGGGTGAAAAAAATGAAGATGGTGGGTCCTATTTAAATATTTCTTTTAATATTAAAAATTAAAACAATTTTTATTAGTAAGGGCATTATAGTCATTTTATACTCACTTAACACTAAAAACTAAGTTTGGGACTATAGGTGTAATTTTAGAAAGTCAGGGACTAAAGGTGAAAATAAAACAAACCACAGGGACTATCCGATATTTTTCTCTATGAACTAAGTATTGAAATAATCTATAAGCATATTTCGTTAATTCACAAAAATAAAAGATTTATAAGATAAATATGTGGAAAACAAATGCCCAAATAAACAAAAAGGTGCGTGTAATCAACTTGATTAACGTTCGTGTATGTAAGTTCCTACGTAACGAACATCTAATGAAACCGTATGTAACTTTATTAAAGTAAATTTTTCTTGACCGTATGTTATAAACCTAAATATATTATTTACATCAATGATCAAGTAAAGATTATAAATAAGTTAAATTTATTAAGTAAAAACATCTAAAAAATAAAACAACTTTAAATTAAAATGAGTCATTTAATTAAAAGTAATTACAAAATAACTTAAATATTTTATTTACATCAACGATCAAGAAAAGATTATAACTAAGTTAAAATTCTGAAGTAAAAAACATCTAAAAAATAAAACAACTTTAAATTAAAATGAGTCATTTAATTAAAAGTAATTACAAAATAACTTAAACTAGAATTACCACCCGCCGCAATGCGGCGGGGATGCGTTAGTTATATATCATATTATATGAAAGACAAATGTTTCTTACATGATTGCGAGCCTGTGTGTAAAACATAGAAAATAATAACTGAGCCGATCTATGACCCACGCATTGCAACAGACCTATCAAACAGAGAAAAATAGACGCGTTGTGACGGGCCTGTCAAACAGGCCCGTAGATGAAAAAATGTTGAACTCCACACGCACATTGTGGCATGTTAACTCGAAAAATCTAGAACGAAACATTAAACACAAAACTTGCGATAGATGAAATGTATATGGGGTCAAAGTTGCAAAAGTTGAAAAGCTTTAGGTTAAAAGTAAAAAAAAATCAACGTGGTTAAATCGTAAAAGATGGAAATTTTTGAATTAGAAGTGAGAGTCCAAATTAATCAAATGGGTTAAATTGTATAAGATGGAAACTTTTGAATTAGAAGTGAAAAATCAAATTAATCAAAGGGGTTAAATTACCGAAGATTAAAACCTTAAACTAAAATTGTCAAAGATTGATACTTTAAGGTTAAAAAGAAAATTCCAATTTTTTTCTTGGAAAACTCCCAAGCTAAAAGTACAACACATGTATGCATCAATAAGTTGTTGCTAATTTATAGGTTTATAATATTTTATTTACATCAACGATCAAGAAAAGATTATAACTAAGTTAAAATTCTGAAGTAAAAAACATCTAAATAATATTAAAAGTAATTACAAGATCAATTTAATAAAAACAATTTTTTATTGTTTAATTCATTTTATTTGTTTAACTTTTATTTGTTTAAGTTTTATTGTTTATTTTTTATTTGTTTAACTTTATAAAAACTATTCAACATTTAAATAAAAATACGACATAAAGGAAGATAATAAAATCCATTACATAACATAAAACACGATTTAACCACGTTGATTTTTTTATAAGACACCAAAAGCACGTTCGATGTCTTTTCTTGTAACTTCTTGACGCTTGGCGAATTTTTTCCTTTTTTCGTCCTCGTGATATGGAATAGTCTTTACAATTGTAGACCAAGACGGATATATCCCGTCAGCAAGATAATACCCACGTCTATACTCAACCCCAGAAACTGTAAAACGTGTGTCCGGACCGGTTCCATTAACGACATCGGTAAAGATCGCCGATTGGTATAACACGTTGAGGTCGTTGAGTGAACCAGGGAGACCAAAGAAAGAATGCCATATCCACAAATCTTGTGATGCCACGGCTTCAATTATCACGGTTGGATAGCCGTGATCACCTGGCGTATATTGGCCGCGCCACGCAGTCGGGCAATTATGCCACCCCCAATGCATACAATCAATGCTACCAAGCATTCCCGGAAACCTGTGCCTTGCTTCATGAGCTTGGTACAACTGTTGAACATCATACGCGTTTGGTTTCCGCAAATATTTTTTGCTATACAGTTTCACCATATTATGGCAAAACCGATACAAACATTCCTGTCACACCCCAACCGATGGCGGAAACATCGGGATGAGACAAACAAATTGCTCAAAACAACATAACACTAATTGTGACAATATAGTTTAAATCAAATTTCATAAATAACTAAAATGTCATACAAGATTCAAACATAACAAAATTGTATCAAAAATAATTCAAGGCATTGCTTATTCTATATGGGTTTCTAGGTTCATCCTAGCTTGTTTTCTTGATCACTGCGTCTATCAACCTGCAACATGTATTAAAATAACATCAACAAAATATGTTGGCGAGTATACAAGTTTGATACATAGCATAGTAGAATAAAATGTTTAAATGTGCTCATATCCAACACGAAAACATATAACAAGTTTCACCATGCTAGCTAACGTAGTCCAAGTGATAGCCCAAGTTTCCAATGCGTTAAGTGCCTTTCCCAAAGTTTAACGGGAGGTTATATGTCTCATCCTAACAATACCCCAAAGACTAACGGGGAGGTGCATTACCCCTATAGCGCTACCATTGTTAAGGCGGAACTACACACCAGGATTAAACGTTCACATAGCATAAAAGTCTCAAGTATCACAAGTTTCATGTTTCATGTTTAAATGGATAGAGTATGTTTCAAATAATTTTCAAGTGTTAAGTGTCAAGTGTTTTTGATATAGAATACATGTTGCATCCCAAAAGTGTTTAAAACAAAAAGGGATCGAGTATACTCACATTGGTTGCGTATGGAGATTCCTAGAAATAACGCACGAGTAAGATTGGGAAATCCGAGAGAACGAACAAGAGCGATTAACCTAGACGTTTTAGAATAACACATAACGACTCGTTATTATTTATAGGTTAGATAAGATTCTATTATTTATTGTTTACAACTTGCTCATTTAAATATTATACTTATCTCATTATAACCATTTGAGGTTTAAAAAAAAAAGATTTAGAATAAAATGTTAATTATTTGTGGTATTTATTATATGTTTAAAAAAATAAAACAAAATAAAAAGAAATTGTTAATTATTATTAGGATTTTGGAATTTAAAAAAAAAGAAAGATGAAATATAATCAGTAACTTCGAAACATCACGATTTTAATTCCATTTATTCATTAACAGTTCGGTATCGTCTTCTTGATTTCCCATTTTATCTACAATTAACAAAAGGCATTTCCCATTTATCTTAACTTAATTTTCATCATATGTATTGAAGACTCAAGAACCAGTTGATACGACCTGGTTAGAGCAGAGCTTCAGATGATCAAGCAATAAACCTGCAGGACCACGAAGAAACAACACACCGTTAGCCTCGTCACAGGGAGGGGGGCCTCTCTGTGACCAAGCTCGGGCGTGAGAATAAGTATTTGTGAGGAGGAAATAGGTCAGGGAGAGAGAGAGAGGAGTTTTGAGTGAGGAAGTAGCAGTTACCCGTTTTTGGAGGTTTGAGCAAAGTATTTATAGTCTTTGGATGTGCTGATGTGGCAAGTTAGTTAAGGTCGGACCAGTCATTGTCATGGCGGTTATGCCTGTGCGGCCCGGTTTGTTATGGCGTGCCACCACACTCGTTCGTTCCGTTTGGTGGCTTGGGATCGGTCCGACTTTGTGCATTATGGCTTGGCTCTATGCTTCAGGATGATTCGGTCCGACTACGGACATATCCTCATCAAGTCCCCCTAGTTCGTAGTGTTTGTTTAGCAAAAAGCTTCGAACTATTTGTCGGAGCATTTTGAGGTCCACGGTTTTTATTTGGCGGTTTCTTGTCGATTTCAAAGTTTGAAATTGGGCGGTGACCTAAGATTGGTGACCGGCAGTTACTTTATGTTTCCCGCCTGATGTGACGGTTGGTGTGCGTCAGCTGTCATGACGTGTCGCCGTTTGATTGGGGGTTTTAAGGCGGTTCCATATCCCTATAAAGGGGGAGAAGGCAATCTTCCGATTTCACTTTTCACTTTTCACCTTTCTCCTTTCACCTTCTTCATCCCCTTGTTGGTGAGAATCGACTCGTTTATTCAGGTTAGTAAACTTTTTCCCTGTTATGGCGAATAAGAGTAATCTTTCTGGTTGTTTTAATGTCTTGACCCAGAAGGGGTTAGACTGGTATGTGGAAAGCTATGCGATTCCCAAATCGCTACACCCTGTTCTTCCGAAAAAGGACACGCCCATCTATCCCTTTGTTTCGGGAAAGATAGGGATTTACACTCGCCTTTTCGACTATTGTAACTGTCGTCTTCCTTTGACGAAGTTCTTGGTTGGGGTTTTGCTGTTTCACGAGGTACACTTGACTCAGATGAACCCCTTTGGCCTTGCCAAGGTGTGCCATTTCGAGTTGGCTTGTCGTGGTCTAGGGTCCGACCCGGATTTGGATGTGTTCCGGGCTTTTTATAAATTGAACCGGTCCGGCAACTGGTACACTTTTGAAGTCAGGGACAAGAACTCTTGCTGCTACACATGGATTACCACGAGCATAAAGGATTGGAAAGATCACTTCTTTCTAGTTGATGATCGGTGCATTCCGAAATTCATGACATGGAGGCTAAAAAAGTCGAAACTCCCGTCTCCTCTTCCTGAAGATTTTGAGTATAACAAGAAACTTTATGCTGACATGATTAAGGAGGCCGGACGTATACAGAAATATCCGGAACACATTCTTGTCATGGGGAGGATTAGCACGATATGGGCCGAACCAGAGTGGTATCCTACCCTCCGATGGAATAAAGAGGGTCAGTTGTGTGGTGCTCTCCGTATTTTCATTGTTTTGCTCTATATTTTTTTTATTTATATATTTTTTTTTTGTTCGGCGTTTCTGTTCGGCGATAGATATTACTTATCGTTTGTCTTCTGGTACAGTTATGGGTTTAAAAGAAGCATTGCGGTTGAAGTCCTTCGACTCCAAAGAGCTGGATATCCGGGCCACCAAGACTCCGGAAGGCGATACCCCGTACTTGCAACTTGTGCACCAAAATCTTTATCAGATTCGTGCGCCCGATGCTCCTGATGGTCAAGGTGGTTCGGCGGTTCAGACTGACTTAGCAGCTCAAGGCGCTTCCGGTTCTATCCCCGTAGGAGAGGGGTTACCTGCTGCTCCGATTCAGACGGTAGCTACGGTAGATGCTACTGAAAGTCGAAAAGGTGGTTCGATTGGGACGAAGGGTTCCGGTTCTAAGTTTGTGATTGAGGACGAAGGGATTCATCTTTCTGTTGGGGAAACTGAGGTGCGTGCCGGCGGAGAAAAAGGGGGAAGTGGCCAGAATGAAGACGAAGATGATGCAGAAGATGAGGAAGGGCAGCCTCAAATTAGTTTGAAAAGGAAACGGGCTGCTTCGACCAAAAATGACCCGAAGCCTAAACAGCTGAAAAGAAAGAAACCAGGGTTTAAAGCCATTACTCTCGATGACGATGACCAGGTTACCGAGTTTTCTACTGCCGGGGGGGTATTGGAGAATTTAGACGATCATCTTCATGGAGGCCGTACCCCTCGGGATCATTTAAAAACTCCGTTAAGCCCGTTGTCCTTTGGTGGAGGTGGTGTTAAGGTTGTGACGGATTTGTGTACATCCGACCTCAAAAAGACTGAGCCATCTCCTTCGGGTAAGTTCACTACGGGGGTCGCATCTAACGTGTCTAGGCCGAGCCCTTCGCCGTTTGATGGTGGGGACAGTGCCTCTTCTTCTCCCCTATGGTATGACACTGAAGTTGTGTTCTTGTCCCGGGAGTTAGGTTCGGGTGGTTTTGAAGATATGGATGCAGCTCATGCTCTGGAGAAATATGTGCCGGAATGGTCACTGGTGAACAAAGATAGGATTGTGGATGCTCTTTCAGCTAAGATGTCTTTATTTCATCTAGGGACCCCTGCTGAACATTCTCATTACCGCAAGATGAGCGGACCAGAGCTTGGGAATGCCCTGATGCTGAATCAAGCTCAGTCGAACTCTCTGGTGGTGGAGACGTACAAACGTTGGGTCGAATCGGAGTCATCATGTCATAAGCTTAAACGCGAAGTTGCTAACTTGAAGAACGAGGGTGATGTCCGATCAAAAACGAAGCAAGAGCTGGTATCCCTGCGGTCCCAGGTTGATCGATTGAAGGGACAAGTGTCGGAAGCCAAGGAAGTCACCAAGTCTTCTCAGGCTTTGGCTGCAGCAGCCCACGAAGCTCGAGACAAGGCTCTCCAGGACTTAGAGGTTTTTAAGGAAAAATTTGTTGTCCTGGAGAAAAAACAACTTAGCTTGGAGGAAAGGCATGCGGCGGAATTAAAGGAGATGCAGAAGTCGTATGACCAACTCTTGGCCGATTACCACCGTATGATAACTGGTACGTCTTTTTGATTATTCGTTGTGTGTATATTTTTCTTTACCTCACTGACTTTTATTTTTCTTCAGCAAAAGGTGAACTCGAGAGATCTCGTGATAGGGCTGTCGAGTCTCATAACGCTTTGATTGACGAAGCAAAGGGGATGTTATCCCGCTGCGACACTGAGATGGTTGAGCTTTATGCCCAGACGTCGGAGCCGATGCTTATGAAACAATGGTTCTTGACGGAGGGGGTTGCTTGGGTCGTCAAGCTAGTTCAGCAAAGCCCCGAGCTGGAGAAGGTTGTTGCTGATTTAGTCAATAGCGTTAATGCGGTAGGAGCGAATGAAGGAATAAAGCAAGGTTTCAAGGCCGCACATGACTCGGTTCGTTCTGCTGAAGAGGTTCCGGGCTATGATGCGGGAGCTCAAGACGCATTGGATGCTGCGGTGAAGGCTTTCGATGAACTTCAAATCTCCGTGCTTGACAAGGTAGCAGATTTAATAGATAAGCCGTTATCAGTCATTCAACAAAGGAGCAAACTTCCTATTGTTGGAGAGGATGATGATGTAGTTCATATTTGATGTTTGTCTTTGTAACCGTACAAACTTCCTACTATTTGACAATATGCTCGTTTGAAATATTTTGGTGACACATGATGCATGATTTTGTGATTTTTTTGTTAAATCAGTCATTTAACCTTAGCTACTTAGTACTTAGTTTGCGTCCAAACTTTTTAATGTTCGCTTTGGGATTTGTTTCTCAGTTTAGCGATTGCACCGATGATGTGTGTAAAATGCAACATATAAATCACATCAATTAAGGCATAAAACTAACCCTTTTTAAGTACTAATGTTGGAAAAAGAGTGTTTTTGTCTTCCTTTTGTATTTTCAGGATGAAATGAGCTCAAAATCACAAAAGAAGCAAAAAGACAGCTAATTCTACCATAAATACAAGAAAAAGGAACAAAAGTGGACTGCCCGGACCCTCAACGGCACCTCCCAAGGCAAAGGAGAAGAAACAGAGTCTGAACACGCCCCGTGTCCAGCGAACACGGGGGCGTGCCCAGGAAGCAGCATAAAAGACAAACCAGTAGAAGCTTCCATTGCCCACCACGGGGCCGTGTCCAGCGAGCACGGGGGCGTGGTGAAAGTACAGCAGGCGCATTAATTGTAATTCGCAATTACAATTAATGAGGAGAGAGAGTGTCAGGCGGGCACGGGGCCGTGTCCAGCGGACACGGGGCCGTGTCCAGCGGACACGGGGCCGTGTCCAGCCTTCTGTTCAGCCTATAAATAGAGGAGCTTGGCTTCATTCTCTCTCATCCCTTGGCACACCACCTCTCTCACACCTCATCCACCACCCACCACCACCATAACACCATCATCCACCACCATCATCCATTGTCCATCGTAGAGTGTGTGAGTCGTCTCGGGATCCAAGATTGATCGTAAGAGTTCTTGACAATCAAGGCCATGTTTGCCTAAGTCTCTTACATCACTTGGTGAAGACAAGTGTTTAGTATAATACTTTTTATTTTTAATCTTTTGCACTTTTTATTTGGTTTTGTATTAATGACTTTAATAACTAGTTACTTATGTTGAAGGTGATCTTTCCTTATTGTTTGTCCGTGGTGTCTTGGCATTATTTTACTGTCTATATAAAATAAAAGATTTTCACCATTCATATCTCCACGGTCTATATGGAGGTATGTTGGCTACCTGGTCGGGGGTTAAGGGAACGGTTTGGTAAGGGTCTTGCCCTTGTTCAGCGTTTAGAGGTCCTGCTTGGGACCTGGGTCAAATTTAGTAGGATCTCCTTCAATGCCCATAGGTATTGGATGGCGGGGATCCAAACTCTTTGACCCCCTCATAAGTTAACTACTATTAATACTATAACCCGGCTATTTAGGACTGTATCCCTGCTGACTCAGACTACTTAGCCGAGGGTAACGTCACCGCCAAAAGCGGGGCCTACCACAATTTGCATTAATAACTTAATTCATTATCTTTCAATAATCCGACCCTTTAGGATTGTATCCTTGCTGACTCAAACTACTGGGTTGAGGGTAACGTCGCCTTCAAAAGAGGGGCCTACTACAATAACTAAGATAATCTCTTAAACAAGTGCAAAAGTGCGAAAATAATCAAAGGTTATACTAATACACGTGTCGGATCCAAGTGATTCATCTTGTCTATCTGTTTTTATTTTATTTTTATTTTCAGCATTTTAGTTAGTTTTTATTTTTCTTAGTTTAAAACATTTTTCTCACTTTTTGATTTGATTAGACGTTGAGGATAAACCGGTATTAAAAGCTCTTGTGTCCTTGGACGACCTCGGTATCTTACCAACACTATACTACGTCCACGATGGGTGCACTTGCCCATATGTGTGTTTAGTGTTAGTGAATATCGTGTTTTATAAATTTAAAACTTGGTTAAAAGTGTAAAAAGGGCTTAAATGTACATCTAAAATATAACACACTTCACGCACATCAAGTTTTTGGCGCCGTTGCCGGGGACACAAGGATTTTAAGAAAGTTAGGAATCAACGGCCTAATCATATTTTTATTTTTCTTTAATTTTTTAGGATTTTTTCTTAGATTTTTAGCTTCCGCAGAGCTCAGCACGGGGCCGTGCCTGGTCGGACACGGGCCGTGCTCAGCAACGTTACTGGCAGTTTTTGTTTTTTCAATTTACAGAAGGCTGACCACGGGGCCATGCCGGTGCAACACGGGGCCGTGTCCAACTTCCAGTAACTGGGATCTGAAAAACAATCACTGTAATTCCGACCACGGGGCCGTGTTCGCTCAACACGGGGCCGTGGTGAACCTTCTGACCAACGTTCTTTTCTGTTTTTATTGCAGGACTTGGAACCCGACGCCGTCCTCACGTAGTGTATGAGCTCCAGTTCCAATAAAGACATAAAGGAACCGCTAGAAGAACCCGAACGCTTTCTCAGAAAAAGGTTAAAAGCCAAAAACCAAGAGAAGGTTTCGGGTGATCCACCCCCAATGGCGGACCAACGTACCCTTATGGATTATCTACGGCCCACCGTAGGTAATCTAGGCGCCGCTATCAATGCTCCGAATGTCGAAGCCAATAACTTCGAACTTCGACCGCATTTGATACAAATGCTACAAAACTCCGCAACCTTCCACGGGCTTGCGGACGAGGATCCTCATCTACATATAACTAATTTCTTAGAAATATGTGATACCTTTCGGATCAATGGAGCATCAAACGACGCCATCCGCCTCCGTATGTTTCCATTCTCACTAAAAGACCGAGCGAAAGCTTGGCTCAACACCCTCCCAGCTGGATCGGTAAACACCTGGGATGAACTAGCCCAAAAATTTCTATATAAGTATTTCCCTCCTTCTAAAACTGCTAAATTAATGGCTGAAATTAATACATACTCACAAGAGGACGGGGAATCCTTATATGAAACATGGGAAAGGTTCAAGGAGCTATTACGCAAGTGTCCCCATCACGGCCTCGCAATATGGCAACAAGTATCCACTTTCTACAATGGATTGTTGCCACACACTAGGCAGACACTTGATTCTAGCTCCGGGGGACTTTTAGGTAATCGACGCCCACATGAAATATATAATCAGATTGAGGAAATTGCTCAAACCAATTTTCAATGGTACACTCCCCGGGGAAATAAGTCTATCGCCCCGGGCGCCCATAAGGTCGACGAAAGCACCTCTTTACAAGCCCAAATCGAGGCCCTTTCTTCAAAAATAAAAAAATTAGAAATGACAAAAACAGTCTCGGTTATGGCTTGTGAAGGGTGTGGTGGGTCACATGAAAATTGGAGTTGCATGAAAGAAACGGACGATCAACAAGAAATGGTAAACTACATTGATAATAGACCTAGGCCGTCGGGTCCTCCAACGGGAACTTACAACCAAGGATGGCGAAACCACCCAAACCTTGGTTGGAGAGAAACCGGCAATAGTAGTAACCAACAAACCCAACGAACAAACTTTCAGCAATCAAGAAATGAGTCACAAAATTTCACTCAACAACAAGGTGGACGAGAAAGGCTCGAAGATACTATATCTCGCCTCGTCTCCGACACTGATAAGAAAAACTCGGAAAGATTTCTACAATTAGAATCTAATTTTAGGAATCAACAAGCTAGCATTCAAAACATAGAAAAACAAATAAATCAACTAGTACAAAATTTTTCCGAGAGACCGCAAGGCGCATTACCTAGCAATACCGAAACAAACCCAAAGGCGCAAGTTCACCTCATCACACTACGAAACCGCACCGTGGGGCCTGCAGAAGTACCTCCACCAACGGAAGAAACAGTGCCAACACATCTGCAGGAAAAGAACTCTCCCCCATCACCAGAGCCTACCAAGGCTCCTCGAGTTCCGTACCCCGGTAGGTTAATTCGTCAAAAGACCAATGAGCAATTCGCAAAATTCGAAAGTCTGTTAAAACAATTGCATGTCAATATTCCTTTTATCGAAGTCCTAACCCAAATGCCCAAATACTCTAAATTTATGAGGGACTTCCTTACACATAAAAAGAAAATTGAAAATTTGCAATTAGTTAATTTAGGCGAAGAATGCTCTGCCCTCGTACTCAATAAACTACCCCAAAAGAAAATCGATCCCGGGAGTTTCACGATTCCATGCTCAATAGGGGAATCACCCGTTCGCAATGCCTTGGCCGACTTAGGGGCTAGCATTAACCTCATGCCCTCATCGATGTTCAAAAGGCTTGGCTTGGGAACCACGAGCCCTACAAAAATAAGCATACAACTAGCTGATCGATCAGTCAAGTTCCCACAAGGTGTCATCGAGAATGTCTTGGTTAGGGTAAGCAGATTCGTTTATCCAGTTGACTTTGTCATACTCGACATGGAGGAAGACACCGAGGTCCCCCTTATCCTAGGGAGACCCTTCCTTGCCACAGCACAAGCAGTGGTAGACATGAATGACGGGACACTAACTTTGAGGTATGGGGACGATGAGGTGAAATTCGGAGTTGGGAAGAAAATAGAGGACGACGACCCAGTCAATTACATGAAGGTTATTGATTCAAGCTTGGATGCCGCTCTCCGACGGTGTAACTTGGGAAGCAAGGCACTCCACTCAGAAGATATATAACCAGGAATCGGGTCTAGCCAAGGACCCTTATAAACGTGGCGCACCACGGAGGCATTCCGCGGATCTATCCTTAGTTTAGTTTAGTTTAATTTTTTTAGTTTTTGCATAATAAAACACACTCATGGTGGTAATGGATGAAAAAGGGAACGAGAAAAATGGAACCATGCACGAAGAACAGAGCAACCCGACAAAAATCTCCATCACAGAAGGCTCAACACGGGCCGTGCCCAACCGACACGGCCCCGTGCTGAGCCCCTGCAAAAAATCACCCAGTTCAGGTAACTGGACACGGGCCGTGTTCAGCGGACGCGCCCCCGTGTCCAGGCTTCTGTTTCAATTCTGTAATTTTTGTTACTGACACTTGACCACGGGGCCGTGCCCGGTGAACACGGGGCCGTGTCCAGGATGCCAGTAACATAAATCTTTGCTTTTTAACCCACTTTTATACATTCTAATCAACCAAAAACATTATTTTTGGACACATTGAGGACAATGTGTAATTTAAGTGTGGGGGGGATGCTAAAACCTTGAAATTTTGCAAAATCCTAAACATAAGCCTTACACAAAACTCTATTGGAACCGCTAAACACCCCAAATTTTTTCAAAAACTTTTTCATTTTTTTTATTTACTTGTCTTAGTTTAAGTTGGGAATAACAAGTTCTAAAAAGGTTATATTTTTATAAGTTTACAACCGATAGCGTCGTGATAAAAAGGGAACCAACATAAGAAAATTATGAAACGGTATAACAAGTCTAGTTTAAAATTCGATTATATATGCTTGGTCACATTAAAAACCCATTCCCACAAAAGTGAGTTTTGAGCCTTTATTGAGCATAAAAATACACATATTTAGATTAAATGCTCATTTTTCGTTTCTTGTGTGAATAGCCGCTCGGTCCTTACAAATCTAGAACTTGCCACGACGATACATTCCCGGTCCTTACCAACTTAAACCCAAGTAAGTAAATGATGGAGGCATTAGGACTAACCATTTTTTTTTCTTTCAAAACCATTATTTTTCATTTTTTTTTACCTACCCAAAATCCCCCTAGATAGCCCCTTTGAGCCTAAACCTTTCATTTCATTACCCCAAAACCCTTTTTACCCACCAAAAACCTTTTTATTTTTTTTATTTTAGTAACAAGTTCGCTTTTTCGTAAACTCACCTTTTTATGTGACGATGAAAAAAAAATGATGAAGTCAAAAACAAACAAAAGCTATAAAAGCCTGTTTGGAGAAATACTTCAAAATAAAAAGTCACTAAGAATAAGGTACTTCACGAAAACCGACGCTTGTTACGATTTTCGCCCTTTTTACTAACCACTAACCAACCACCCACCTTTAAACCCAAGCCTTCACCCCAAAAGTCCTCTTGATATTTACAAAGGTAAAAAGTTAAAAAGGAGGAGGATTGATTGCTTGGCAAGCCTATGGAAGACGTAAGTTCCGTGCCGCTCTCGAGTGATTCACTAAAAATATACACCTTCGGCCGAGTGTTGAGTGATCTCCCGTGAGGTATGTGAACTTGTATATAAATGGAATTTTAATAAGGCATGCTATGCCCAAATAAGTAATTCATCTTATGAAAAGTTCAAAATAAATCATAACGAATAGGATTGTAAATAAATAAAAATAAAACCCATAAAAACCTTGGATTCCCGACACTCTAGGACAAGCTAAAAAAAAAAAAAAAAAAAAAAAAAAAAAAAAAAAAAACTTCTCTTCTACCTATTCCATTTGGGAGTGTAAGCCACATTTAAAGAGTTTTGCTTGAGGACAAGCAAAAGTTCAAGTGTGGGGGTATTTGATGTGTGTAAAATGCAACATATAAATCACATCAATTAAGGCATAAAACTAACCCTTTTTAAGTACTAATGTTGGAAAAAGAGTGTTTTTGTCTTCCTTTAGTATTTTCAGGATGAAATGAGCTCAAAATCACAAAAGAAGCAAAAAGACAGCTAATTCTACCATAAATACAAGAAAAGGAACAAAAGTGAACTGCCCGAACCCTCAACGGCACCTCCCAAGGCAAAGGAGAAGAAACAGAGTCTGAACACGCCCCGTGTCCAGCGAACACGGGGGCGTGCCCAGGAAGCAGCAGAAAAGACAAACCAGTAGAAGCTTCCATTGCCCACCACGGGGCCGTGTCCAGCGAGCACGGGGGCGTGGTGAAAGTACAGCAGGCGCATTAATTGTAATTCGCAATTACAATTAATGAGGAGAGAGAGTGTCAGGCGGGCACGGGGCCGTGTCCAGCGGACACGGGGCCGTGTCCAGCCTTCTGTTCAGCCTATAAATAGAGGAGCTTGGCTTCATTCTCTCTCATCCCTTGGCACACCACCTCTCTCACACCTCATCCACCACCCACCACCACCATAACACCATAAATAGAGGACCAGAGCTTGGGAATGCCCTGATGCTGAATCAAGCTCAGTCGAACTCTCTGGTGGTGGAGACGTACAAACGTTGGGTCGAATCGGAGTCATCATGTCATAAGCTTAAACGCGAAGTTGCTAACTTGAAGAACGAGGGTGATGTCCGATCAAAAACGAAGCAAGAGCTGGTATCCCTGCGGTCCCAGGTTGATCGATTGAAGGGACAAGTGTCGGAAGCCAAGGAAGTCACCAAGTCTTCTCAGGCTTTGGCTGCAGCAGCCCACGAAGCTCGAGACAAGGCTCTCCAGGACTTAGAGGTTTTTAAGGAAAAATTTGTTGTCCTGGAGAAAAAACAACTTAGCTTGGAGGAAAGGCATGCGGCGGAATTAAAGGAGATGCAGAAGTCGTATGACCAACTCTTGGCCGATTACCACCGTATGATAACTGGTACGTCTTTTTGATTATTCGTTGTGTGTATATTTTTCTTTACCTCACTGACTTTTATTTTTCTTCAGCAAAAGGTGAACTCGAGAGATCTCGTGATAGGGCTGTCGAGTCTCATAACGCTTTGATTGACGAAGCAAAGGGGATGTTATCCCGCTGCGACACTGAGATGGTTGAGCTTTATGCCCAGACGTCGGAGCCGATGCTTATGAAACAATGGTTCTTGACGGAGGGGGTTGCTTGGGTCGTCAAGCTAGTTCAGCAAAGCCCCGAGCTGGAGAAGGTTGTTGCTGATTTAGTCAATAGCGTTAATGCGGTAGGAGCGAATGAAGGAATAAAGCAAGGTTTCAAGGCCGCACATGACTCGGTTCGTTCTGCTGAAGAGGTTCCGGGCTATGATGCGGGAGCTCAAGACGCATTGGATGCTGCGGTGAAGGCTTTCGATGAACTTCAAATCTCCGTGCTTGACAAGGTAGCAGATTTAATAGATAAGCCGTTATCAGTCATTCAACAAAGGAGCAAACTTCCTATTGTTGGAGAGGATGATGATGTAGTTCATATTTGATGTTTGTCTTTGTAACCGTACAAACTTCCTACTATTTGACAATATGCTCGTTTGAAATATTTTGGTGACACATGATGCATGATTTTGTGATTTTTTTGTTAAATCAGTCATTTAACCTTAGCTACTTAGTACTTAGTTTGCGTCCAAACTTTTTAATGTTCGCTTTGGGATTTGTTTCTCAGTTTAGCGATTGCACCGATGATGTGTGTAAAATGCAACATATAAATCACATCAATTAAGGCATAAAACTAACCCTTTTTAAGTACTAATGTTGGAAAAAGAGTGTTTTTGTCTTCCTTTTGTATTTTCAGGATGAAATGAGCTCAAAATCACAAAAGAAGCAAAAAGACAGCTAATTCTACCATAAATACAAGAAAAGGAACAAAAGTGGACTGCCCGGACCCTCAACGGCACCTCCCAAGGCAAAGGAGAAGAAACAGAGTCTGAACACGCCCCGTGTCCAGCGAACACGGGGGCGTGCCCAGGAAGCAGCAGAAAAGACAAACCAGTAGAAGCTTCCATTGCCCACCACGGGGCCGTGTCCAGCGAGCACGGGGGCGTGGTGAAAGTACAGCAGGCGCATTAATTGTAATTCGCAATTACAATTAATGAGGAGAGAGAGTGTCAGGCGGGCACGGGGCCGTGTCCAGCGGACACGGGGCCGTGTCCAGCCTTCTGTTCAGCCTATAAATAGAGGAGCTTGGCTTCATTCTCTCTCATCCCTTGGCACACCACCTCTCTCACACCTCATCCACCACCCACCACCACCATAACACCATCATCCACCACCATCATCCATTGTCCATCGTAGAGTGTGTGAGTTGTCTCGGGATCCAAGATTGATCGTAAGAGTTCTTGACAATCAAGGCCATGTTTGCCTAAGTCTCTTACATCACTTGGTGAAGACAAGTGTTTAGTATAATACTTTTTATTTTTAATCTTTTGCACTTTTTATTTGGTTTTGTATTAATGACTTTAATAACTAGTTACTTATGTTGAAGGTGATCTTTCCTTATTGTTTGTCCGTGGTGTCTTGGCATTATTTTACTGTCTATATAAAATAAAAGATTTTCACCATTCATATCTCCACGGTCTATATGGAGGTATGTTGGCTACCTGGTCGGGGGTTAAGGGAACGGTTTGGTAAGGGTCTTGCCCTTGTTCAGCGTTTAGAGGTCCTGCTTGGGACCTGGGTCAAATTTAGTAGGATCTCCTTCAATGCCCATAGGTATTGGATGGCGGGGATCCAAACTCTTTGACCCCCTCATAAGTTAACTACTATTAATACTATAACCCGGCTATTTAGGACTGTATCCCTGCTGACTCAGACTACTTAGCCGAGGGTAACGTCACCGCCAAAAGCGGGGCCTACCACAATTTGCATTAATAACTTAATTCATTATCTTTCAATAATCCGACCCTTTAGGATTGTATCCTTGCTGACTCAAACTACTGGGTTGAGGGTAACGTCGCCTTCAAAAGAGGGGCCTACTACAATAACTAAGATAATCTCTTAAACAAGTGCAAAAGTGCGAAAATAATCAAAGGTTATACTAATACACGTGTCGGATCCAAGTGATTCATCTTGTCTATCTGTTTTTATTTTATTTTTATTTTCAGCATTTTAGTTAGTTTTTATTTTTCTTAGTTTAAAACATTTTTCTCACTTTTTGATTTGATTAGACGTTGAGGATAAACCGGTATTAAAAGCTCTTGTGTCCTTGGACGACCTCGGTATCTTACCAACACTATACTACGTCCACGATGGGTGCACTTGCCCATATGTGTGTTTAGTGTTAGTGAATATCGTGTTTTATAAATTTAAAACTTGGTTAAAAGTGTAAAAAGGGCTTAAATGTACATCTAAAATATAACACACTTCACGCACATCAACCGAAAAGGGGTGCTTCGCCTGCTTAATAGATTTTTATGTTTTTTGGAACTATTTAAGCCTTCTCGATCGGCGCGAGGCATGGGTCGAGGCCCGTTTGTGCACGTTTTAGGGAATTGTTCGAACTTATACATATGCTATTATTATACTTGTAAAAGTACAGATCGCTTTATTTATTGCTTCGCTATTTATCGGTCCGGGGAAAAACATCCCGGTTACAAAGGAAAATAGAAAATTATCGGGGCAATACCCTCCCGAATTACATGTGGAAACTGGAAGTAACAAACATAAAATAGCGATCTTCTTTAGCCGTAACAGGCTGTTTACATAAAACATTTCTTTAAATGCACCCCGTTCCATGTTCGGGGTATAGGAGTCCCATCGATCTTTTCCAACACGTACGAGCCCTTATCGCTAGCCTCTTTGACTCGGTAAGGTCCCTCCCATTTGGGGGTTAACTTGCCCGGAGCCTTGACGCGGCTCGCATCATTGTTCCGGAATACATAGTCTCCGACTTTGAACTTGTAGAGTTTTGCCCGGGCATTATAGTACTTCTCAATCTTCTTCTTGTATCGGGCTTCTTTGATAGCTGCGATGTTCCGGCGTTCTTCCAACAAGTCAAGGTTAGATCGGAGTTCATGTCCATTTTCCTTCCAATCTTTGCATCTCTGGTTTGGGAGTCCGATCTCAGCGGGAATTACTGCTTCGGTGCCGTAGGTAAGACTAAACGGCGTTTCTCCGTTGCTTGTTTTGTGCAATGTCCGGTGCGCCCATAAGACGTTTGGCAACTCGTCCGCCCAGCCTTTTCCCTCATAACCGAGTCTCCTTTTAATCCCGTCGACGATTCGCCGATTGATTTGTTCGACCTGCCCGTTGCCCTGAGGGTGGGCTACCGAGGAAAAAACTTGGTTAATTTTCAGATTTTTGCACCAGCGCTTAAATGGGTTTTCTGCAAACTGCTTCGCGTTGTCGCTTATGATGTAGAGCGAAAGACCGAATCGGCATACAATTTGTTCCCAGAAGAAACGTGTCACATTGTAGCCGGAGATGACTGTAAATGGTCGGGCTTCCACCCATTTGGTGAAATAATCTACCGCGACTAGCAGATATTGAGCTCTTCCGCTTGATCTTGGAAAAGGCCCAACGATATCAACGCCCCACTTTTGGAAGGGCCATGCAGCGGTTACTGGTATCATTTCGTTCTTGGCTCGGAGGCTGATTGGTGCGTGCCTTTGGCACTCGTCACACTGTTGGAGCTCTTTCACAGCGCTTTCATGCATCCCGGGCCAGTAATACCCTGCGTTTTTGACTTTTGTCACAATCATCTTAGGTCCGGCATGGATACCACAGATGTCGTAGTGTATTTCCCTGATGATATAACTAGCTTGCTCCGGATCCAGACACTTTAGTAATGGTCCAAGAAAGGTCTTTCGGTATAAACCTCCTTCCTGCATCTGATACTGAAGAGAGTTGACTTGGATCTTTCTTGCTTCCGCTTTATCGGTCGGCAAAACATCATGCACCAAATAGTTAATTATTAGCGTCATCCATGTTTGCGATGGTGCTTCGACCTGCATTACTTGCGGAGCTGCGATTGAAGGCGTAGTTAAAACTTCCACTCTCACTTCGTTGGCTAGGTGACTGAACGATACCGATGCCAACTTGCTCAAAGCATCAGCCTTCTTGTTCTTGCTACGGGGAATATGTTCGACCTTACATGCTTCAAATGATGCCATCGCTTGCTTTACCTGTTCGAGATATTCGACCATGTTTGCTTCTCTCGCCTCATATTCTCCATTTACCTGATTTGCTACGAGCAACGAATCCACATGGGCTATGACATTTTTTGCTCCGACTCTCAGCGCTAGGCGTAGGCCAGCTAAGAGGGCTTCGTACTCGGCTTCGTTATTTGAACTCTTGAATTCTAGCCGGAGTGCATACGTCATATCCGTTCCGTCTGGATCGGTGAGAATTAGGCCCGCTCCTGCTCCTTCGGCACTACAAGCTCCGTCGGTATACAAGGACCACGGCTTTTCTGAAGCTTTTTCTACCTCTTCCGTTCCTTTATCTTCCAGTATTTCGACTAAGAAATCCGCTATTACCTGTCCTTTCAACGGACCTTTAGTTCGGAAGGTGATGTTGAATGCGCCCAATTCAATCGCCCATTTTGCCATTCGACCCGAGACCTCAGGTCGTCGGAGAACATGTTGGATTCTTTGGTCTGTTCGTACCTCAATTGGATGGGCCTGAAAGTATCGGCGAAGTCTTCTTGAAGCATGGACTAGAGCCAGGGCTAATTTTTCCAAGTTTGAATATCTTGTTTCGTAATCTTTTAACGTTCGGCTTACATAATAAATGGGGATTTGTTTCCCAGTACGGTGAGCGACTAACACTGCACTGATAGCTCCAAACGATGCGGCTAAGTATACCGTTAATACCTCATCTTCTTCCGGTACGGTGAGAGTTGGCAAGGTGCCCAAACAAGTTCTAAGCTCTTCGAAAGCTCGTGCGGCTTCTTCCGTCCATTTGAACTCCGATCTAAAGCTTTTTCTGAGAACATCCATGAACGGGAGCGACCGGTCTGCTGCTTTTGACAAGAACCGATGGAGAGCAGCCAATTGTCCGTTTAAGGACTGAATTTCTTTAACCAACGTCGGGGGCTTCATTGTAAGAACAGCATCAATCTTATCGGGGTTGGCTCGTAAGCCTTTTGACCCGACCATGACTCCCAGAAACTTACCTTCCTCTACCCCGAACGTACATTTTTTTGGATTTAGCTTCATGTTGATGCTTCGGAGTCGGGTAAACGTTTTGAGTATGTCTTTTAGCATGGCAACCTCATCATGACTTTTTATCACGATGTCATCAACGTATACCTCTACGTTTCGCTCGATCTGATCCTTAAAAGCTTTGTTCATCAGACGCTGGTACGTAGCGCCGGCGTTTTTCAAACCGAACGGCATTTTAGTAAAGCAATATACTCCTTCATTGGTGACAAAGGCCGTGTTATCCTCATCTTCGACCGCCATTTGTATTTGATGATATCCCTTGTAAGCATCCAAAAAACACTTTAACCTGAACGTAGCGACGGAGTCAATCTTCTCATCAATCTCCGGTAGAGGAAAACAATCTTTCGGGCACGCATTGTTTAAATCGGTGAAATCGATGCACATTCTCCATGAATTATCTTTCTTCCGTACCATAACGGGGTTCGATACCCATGTTTGATACCGAACCTCTCGAATGATTCCTGCGTCTAGGAGGCTTTTAACATCTTTTGCAATGGCTTTGGCTCGATCCGGCGCCATGTGCCTTTTCCTTTGTGCTATTGGTTTGATTGATTCTTTTACGTTCAGGTGATGTTGTGCCGTAGATCTGGGGACTCCCTGCATATCGGAGTGCTTCCACGCGAAGACGTCTATCGAGTTGCTTAACAACTCCCATAAAAGCTTCTTCGTTCGTTTTGGGAGTTGGGCACCAATAGCTACTTGTTGTTCGGGAAAATCCGGGTTGATTGCCCAAAGTTCCGTAGGTACTTCGGACTTTTTGGAGCTCGTTTCCGCTGCGTGTCTCACTTCGGCGACAAACGAATTCGACTCTGAGCAGATAGTGGCAACTCCGGCCTCGGTAGGGAATTTAATAGCTCCGTGTATTGTCGAACTGATTGCTCCGAGAGCTCGCAATCCGAGTCACCCAAGTATTATGTTGTGTGAAGAATGAGTTCTAACAACCAAGAAAGTTAGCGGTACTGTTCTACTCTTGTTACCGTCTTTGAATGTGGTTGGGAGAGTAATCTGTCCTATCGGACGGACTACCTCTCCTGAGAAACTTATCAAAGGGGTAGATACTTCGATCAACTTCCTTTTTGTTTGGGGATTCAGCTGCTGGAAACATTGGATATACATGATCTCAAAGGCGCTTCCTCCATCCACATAAATTCGTCGGACCAGGTGTCCGGCGACAACAGCTGAAATTGTAATCGGTCCGTCCCGAGCATCATCAGGATCGACCGGAGGGAAGTACGTTGGTTGGTGCATCCATGCCGCCATATGCTGGTTCGACCACTTTACCCCTCTTGGTTCGGCTGACCGAATCATATTGATTCCGGGTTCGGTGTTCAGATTATCAACTGCTGTTGCTGGCTTCTTTCCATCTTTTACTTCTTTTACAAGGTGTGAGAGTTTACCAGATCGAACAGCCTTTTCGATTTCTTGCTTTAGAGCCCAACATTCATCAGTTGTATGGCCTTTGTCTCGGTGATATTCACAATATTTCTTGGAGTGCTTATCCGAGGTGGGTCGTTGCTTCGAAGGCGTAGGGAAACGAGTAGTCTCCGTGCTGAGGATTTCGCTCGGCGACTTAGTTAACTCGGAGAAACTGTTGAATCGCACGTTTCCTGTCCGAAAACTGCTTCGATCGGACTTTTGATATGGGCCACGGCTTCTGTTCCAGTTATTGGCCCTCTCTTTTGGTGGTGATGCGTTTCGTCTCCATGATGTGGTTCGTGCTTTGGAATTCCTGGCAGTTGTTTCACTCGGCTGGCCGCAAGCACTCTTCCCTCGAACAAAAGCTCGAGCTCTTTCCATGAGTATCTCCATGGTTTCTGGGAGATCTTCATGAAGTTTTTCCACTAACTGATTGTTCCGCACCCCGTGACAGAATCCCAAGACTCGGAGCTGATCAACTGCTCCGCTTATCTGCATGCTTTCTCGGTTGAAACGGTCTATGAAATCTTCCACAAATTCTCCATCGCGGCGCTTTATATGATGTACCTCAGTAATATCTTTTTTTGCAGCGACGCTGCTGACAAAAGTTTTGCAAGAATATACGTCGGAAATCCTCAAAGTGGTCGATCGACCCCTCTGGCAACCCATCGAACCAAACTCTAGCCGATCCGGTGAGAGTTTAGGCGAACATAAGACACCAAGCCGGCATTGGCCACTGCTCGACCTTAGCCGCTCCGGCAAACGCGAACATGTGGTCGTCCGGGTCAGACGTACCATGTAAAATTTCAACGTGGGAGGCATCTTTAGCTTAGCTGGGAGTGGGGCATTGACAATCTGTAACGTAAACTTTGATTGTGAAGTCATAGACGTGGGATGGTATGGCATAAGTAGCTCTTGGTCTTGGGGGTTTAAACCCAAAGATCCCTGGAGAAACAGGTCGTTTAGACCGTTATTCATCGGAGCACTTGTTACCGAGGAAAATTGTGTAACGTGTGGTATAGGAGTAGAGATCATAGAACTTACCAGAGATCCGGAAACGAAAGGTCCGACGGAGACAGGGTTTCCTCCTGAGTAGGCGTTGGTAAACAAGTTTGTTCGGAGAGTTTGCAGCATCTCGTCTCGCTGTTGCTGCTGCTGTAACTGACGCAACAGATCGGCGTTCCTCAAAAGAAAAGCGTTGTCGAAACTAGGTAACGGCGTGACAACTGGGGTAACAGACAGCGTGGTGACAGAACTTCCTCCTACAGGATTTGCAGATGGAGGAACCGACGCAGAGCCTATCGAGGCTGCTGAGGCGATAACTGCTGCTGGGGCAATTGTGGAGTTAACATTTCCTTCCCATAGATCATTGTAAGATGGGAAAGTACTGGTGGAAACTGCTGTCGTTAATTCTGCCATGACTTCTAAAAAACGAGAACACGGAAACGAATTATGTGAATTCGAGGGGATGGCGCCACTGAAGACTCAAGAACCAGTTGATACGACCTGGTTAGAGCAGAGCTTCAGATGATCAAGCAATAAACCTGCAGGACCACGAAGAAACAACACACCGTTAGCCTCGTCATAGGGAGGGGGGCCTCTCTGTGACCAAGCTCGGCGTGAGAATAAGTATTTGTGAGGAGGAAATAGGTCAGGGAGAGAGAGAGAGGAGTTTTGAGTGAGGAAGTAGTAGTTACCCGTTTTTGGAGGTTTGAGCAATGTATTTATAGTCTTTGGATGTGCTGATGTGGCAAGTTAGTTAAGGTCGGACCAGTCATTGTCATGGCGGTTATGCCTGTGGGGCCCGGTTTGTTATGGCGTGCCACCACACTCGTTCGTTCCGTTTGGTGGCTTGGGATCGGTCCGACTTTGTGCATTATGGCTTGGCTCTATGCTTCAGGATGATTCGGTCCGACTACGGACATATCCTCATCATGTATTAAATGATATACACAGGGAATAATCTTCTTTATATAAACTAACCGAAAGTCATCTTCTTCATTATAATAAAACATATGTAAACTGTTAGTTTTGAAACTTATAAATTTCTTTGTTTGAACATTGTTAAAATGAGATGTATGTCAACGGTATTAAACGAAGAACAAAAAAAGACAAGAAATTTATACCGAATAGTTGGGGCGGAGGATGTTTTCCGTCGGCATCAGTTTCGGCGAACTCCGAAACAAGGCAAACTCCGGTGTGTTCTTCTTTCAAAATCACTTGAGAACAAGGATCGGAGCATGAAACAAAATAAGAACTCACTATTGTTTAAATTTCATGTTCCAGCCGTTTTGGATATGTAAAAAAAAAGAAAAGAATAAAAACAAATAAATGGATGGTGAACAGAAGATATACCGAATCGAGGTTTCGAACGTTCCGGCTTGTGCTCCGGTGGCGTCTTTGAGCTTCCGGCACGTTCGGGTTTTTCTCCGGTGAGTTGAGAGCCTCGGTTTGATTGCTTTTCCTCAAACAAAACAACCAAGTTCCGTCGTAACTTCGGTTGGCTTCGGGTTTTTCGGCGATTTGTTAACGGAACAGAGATGGTGAGAGGGTGGTGTTGAGGGGAGTTATGGAAACCGAGTTCGAGTGTCCGACGTAAAAACTCTGGCGAGAGCTCCGGTTCCGTCTGTCTCGTCGCAGGTTACACAGAGGTGAAGTGAGGGTGTCGAGAGGTGATATTGTGGTTGTGTCGAGTTCCGAGAAATCGGGAAGGATGAAAAAGAAGGTGTAAGGCTGCTCGACATTTATTTTGGGTGGCAAAGGTGAAAAGGAAATTGAAGTTTATTTCAAAATACAACTTTAGAATTTTTTACATTGCTTCATAATTCCAACCATAATTAGAATTTTTTTATTTTATTTTATTTAAATCAGTAAGTTTCACAAAATTTACAACTAACCCCCACTTATATTTAAATTGACTAACTTGGTTATCTTGCATCACCTAAACTAACTTTAAAACCTAACAAGTCTAACTAGATTGTTTTTATAAAAGAACAAAAAGAATAAAACTTTTATTTGTAAAGTTAATTAATTTAATTAATTAACTAATGAATAATTAAATGACCATATTTATAACGAATTAAACAATTAATTATTTTGCGAAGCTCTCGAGTTTCAAGGGTTAGGATCCAAAATTCAAAACGGTTCGGATTTTGGGAACCCATTTTTGACGGATGTTACAGTCTCCCCTACTTTAGGAGATTTCGTCCTCGAAATCTAAGAGAAATACTTTCGAAAAGATGACATCTAAAGATTCCAAAGAGAGCATAGATGAGACTTGATCATAATGTTTGTTTAAGAAAATTGTTTTCATGAATGCGTCCCATAGCATATAGTTTCACAGAGCAGATAAAAGGTTCGGTTAGTTTCACATAGCATAATCATGAATTTTACGTAGTGTAACATAGATAATGATAGCGTCGCGAATTTAGTTCGTCCACGAGATATTATTATTATTTGCTTCAGATTGCGATGATAGTGCGATTTGTGTGTTATTTAAGTTTGTATTAGGTCCAAAAGGTCTGCAAAACACTGAATTTCTAAAGGCACGTTTTACGAAAGTTTGGTAAAATGGTGAAAACACTTATATATAGGAAGTACCAGCGGCATAACCACCATGTTTTGACCATATTACGTCGGTCTCGTATTCGATGTCATGTTACGTTCCGTGTCCTACCATATAACAGTAGTACACTCTATGGTTTCTCATACGCCCATCACTATAATCCCGTGTGCACCCGTGATTATATTGACCGTCGCATGATCCGCATAGCTTGTACTAGTTACGTATGACTCAAGGTATACATAAATTTTGAAAACAAGAATGCGTGAGTATAGAAATGTAGCATATAAGCATGTTTACATTCCAAATAGTATAAGTCCAACGTAAGCGAATCCTTCGGGTCTCGCCCGTGTACATGTGCGAATGTATAAATTTTTGAGTAAAAAGCATGAGCATAGTATAAATTTAAATTTGAACACGCACGTGAGCATAAACACAAAACGCATGCCAGGAGTATGAGTAAAAGTATAAGCATAACGTGTATTAAAAATGAGCATAAATGTGAGCACAATTTGAGCACAAACGAATGACGTGAGTATAGACACAATTCGTATAAATGAGAGTACAAGCAAAAGTACGAGTATAACAGAAATCTTATAAACGTGAGTATAAATGCGAGTACGAATATAACGTAAATCGTATAAACGGGAGTATAAATGCGAGTACGAGTATAACATAAATCGTATAAATGAAAGTATAAACACGAGTACGAGTATAACATAAATCGTATAAATGAGAGTATAAATGCGAGTACGAGTGTGAATACGGGTATAAATATGAGTATAAACACAAGATGCATGAGTATGGATGTAAATGTGAAAATTAAGTGTAAAACATGAATGTTTAAGTATGAATAAAATACATGCGTATGAGTATAAGTGTAACAAAGTTGTAAAAGTGCAAATGAAAACATAACTCGTATAAATATGAATACTAATGTAGTATAGACATGAATGTAAGGACAACGTAAATGTATAATTGTGAGTGTGTGTATAAACGTAAAACGTATGAATTTTGGATCATGAGTATAACATAAATGTGTAAGTGTGAACATAAGTAAAGGCATAGAATGCATAAGTATGGATGTAGGAAATAATGATTTTATTTACAGTATAAATCGAAATGCACGAGTTTATGCGCGTAAAAGATTAAAAGTTTTGAGTATGAGAGAAAAAGGGGACGAGTGACGCGCGTGAGATTGTTGGGAGATATTGACTAAAACGTGTAAAATGATATGCATATATAGTTGTTCGCGCAAAACGTGAAGTTAAAATAGATCGAGTTGTCATGGAATGTAAAAATCTAGTTTGTGAATGTAAGGAGAATATAAAAGAAAACATCTTTTGATTATGCGAAATGATACTTTGTAAAAGAATGGAAATGCTATTATGGTTTTAAAAGAATTTACATAGTTGCGAATTTGTCGGTTCTTATGAAGTTTCCTTGCCCACGTGTTTTGAATTTAATTGGCGTTTCGAGCGAGGTTTTGAAAAGTTCTTGGGATTAACAAGCTTGCATCGTTTTAAGTAACTTTTATATTAGAAAGTTTTGAAGTTTATAGATTCTTGAGGAAAAATTGATCCTTAGAAAAAGGAATTTGGTATACGTGTGACAACCGTCAATTTTGCATGCATCCGTACAATTAATTAATTTTAATTATGAGCTTAATGACTATGCTTGATTACATCTGACGCTTTAAACTGCTTACTGATTTATATTATATACATACATGTGCATTCTTTACATACAGTCACTTCAATTATTTCATACAAACTCTTAGTGACAAACCTGATGCACAAAGCATAGTTAGTACAGTGAGCGAATAACTCAGACACATGCTGACAATGCCAGCACTTAGACATATACTATTTTTAGGCCAGTATGGGCCAGGGATAAAACACTACACCAGTATGGAGTGTAAGGAAGTGAGGACCATAAGACTATGTCACTAGGTGATAGTTTGAGTGCCAGAAAGTGCCTAAAACGCAATTTAATTACAGAATTCCGCATTTTCAGTAACAATTCAGCTTTTAACACACTCATATTATACAGAGTATTGACTAAATGGTCCTGGACACTTTCCTAAGTGTTGGAATTAATTTCGTTACAAAAAGATGCACAAAAGACGCCTTACGGGACAATTAAACGCTTTAACGGAACGATACGAAACCGAACAACCAGACATTACCCGAGACATGAAAATATTGTTAGAAATATTATTTCATCATTTTAAATAAATTATGGTCACAAAACTCCCCATGCACCATGTAAACATGACATACACCCACTATTCTAGAAAATACCCTTAACCTCCTAATTATTTACCTCCTAGCTATCAAATTTTACACTTAACCCCCCGCCCCCCCAACCGAATTTTTAGCCAATAATTACTATAATATTTTGTTAAGATTTTTATTCTTGTAATCCTTGGTCTATTGGCCAAAGTTATTGGGTATGATTACCCTATGATCTAGAAGTGCAAGTTTCCAAGGAATTCCATCATTACAAAGATTTCACCCAATCTCCTCCTTCCTCTCTCTTAATTTCGGTTCATACCCCCCCCTTCTCTCATAACCGAATTCCATCACCACCATACTTCACACCCTCCATTTTCTTCTCCATCAAGCTCTCTTTCAAGTTGTGAAGTCATCCATAGAAGTGCTAGATTGAAGGTGTTCAAGGAAGCTTGATTCATGTGTTGTCACCAACATTTCACCATCATCTCATCGTAAGATTACTACCCTAGCCTTGTGCTAGTAGTAAGTCTCTTCACACTCTTGTTCCACCTTGATTCTTGTTATGAATTGTTGAATGTTCATCACACACAAAAGCTTAAACACTAAAATGTTGAACTTAACTTTCTGCATAAAAACCATATATAAAAAGGTTGTGTGAGGTTGAAATCTGAATGGTTTAGGGTGGGTTAAAGCATGATTGAAGTTTTAACATTTGTTCATCAATAAACCATGGTTAGGATCTTCGTTTATGCACTTTTAGTCACTTCTACAATGTAAACAGCTTGCTGAGTTGGATTTCCAGCCAACTTCAACAGGCTGTAAAGGGATCATTTTAAATCGAAAAATGGATCTTATGAAGCCTAAAATGAGTATTTTGGAATAACTAAACAAATGGCACTGGAATCATAATTTTTCGAGACCGTTTACTATTTTTAAAAGACTATTTTTGGACAGCAGCTCAAGCTGCATTTTTACTGCAGAAAAAGTGTGTTATTTTCGGAGTCATAACTTAAAACCTGAGTAAAATCCACTCATGAAATTTTTACAGTAGATAGACACCATTGTCAGAACGACCCTCCAACTGGAATTTCGTCAGACGGACTTACGGTTAATTTTTAGTGAATATTTCCGTAAACTGCAATCAGAAGGTAACAAATCTGATTGCAGTCGAGAAAATGATTTTCTATAAAATATGGGTAACGAATTGGACTTTGATATTTTTACACAATAGAATTTGGAACATATGTGACATTCTGTAAAAATTTGGTAATTTTTAGAAAAGGTTAACTATTTTATAAAAATCCTCGAAAACAGTCCGGTTTTGAGTAATGAAGCTGAAATAAAGTATGTAACGTTTCGTTTGTCGATATGTCGGTTTGGTTATTGAAAAATGAACTATTGAATATATGTAAAAGAAAATGATATGCTATTTAAGCATGGACACCCCTATTTACAAAGGAGACTATGGCGAAATTTTCCGAAAATCCTAACACTTAGTAAATATTTTCTAGACAAGAGCTTACTAGTATATTTTCAACTAAGTTTTTCAAAGATAAAACTCGTCATAATATTTATCACAAAATACGAATTATCGGAGGTTGGTTTCATACATGAACATGGTTAAATATATATTTCCGGCATCCCATCCTTGGGAAGGAAACGCGTATATAAGATACTTTAGAAGTATTAATACTAGAATATGGAACGAACAAATATTCCAACACGACATATGATTAAGTTGAAATACAAATTAATTTGACAAATAATTATCACTCGAAATAATATAAGAAATGTAACTCAAAGACATAAATACTAAGACAAGGCACGGCCCGTTCGTCTAATAGACGTTAGAACATTGTAGGTAGTCGTGTTTGCTGAGGAGATTTGGGTTACGAGTACCGAAGACGCAATACTGTGAGTTCATGTCCCCCTTTTCTCTTAACTGTTTTCAGTTTTACACCTCGGGGGTGAAATACATGTTACAGACATTTACAGACATTTATTTACATGGTATGGTTAGCTTAATGAGGGTTTTTATTACGCGAACATGTGAGTGGTGGGCATGACACTTAAGGCCATTAATCCTCATTGTAGGACCGAGGGACATTAGTGATAGATCTATTTGGGTGTAGCGAGCCCCACTCCTGAGTCCGCTGAGTGGACCATGAGATGACTAAGTGCCCGACGCACAAATCCGCTAGGGTTGAGTCTTCCTGCATCACTTCACACTTATCATTGGCTTTGCAACCCAATGATGGTTTTTCCTTATTGCTACATACCAGGGATTTTCATACATACAGACATTTTTACAAAGGTTTATACATACTCACTTACACATGAACTCGCTCAACTTTTGTTGATTTTTCAAACTACATGTATTTCAGGGAATTAGTAAATGGATCTGGCGGGCGTTGGAGTTTTTAAGCTGCGTTGTGAATAAAGATGTCATCCAAGTCATTAGGGCTTAGGAGGCGTATCTTAATCCTGGACGAGATACGTGGTCCTAAACTCGGGGTTGTTTTAAAAATCTTTTGTTGAGTCTTTTTGAACTCCTTACAACATGTTATGGTTGGTAACTTGAAATTGGTCTCGTCATTTCAGACAATTATGATGTACTACTTTTAAACTTAAATTAATGGATGTACATCTACTGGTTTTATCATATAGTGTTGTTATGATCATATGCAATGGTATTAAGAAGTCACACCAATAATCACGCTTCCGCAAAAGTCAGGGTGTGACAGCTTGGTATCAGAGCTTCGATCGTAGCGAACTAGGATTCGTTCTCGAGTCTAGACTACGATCAATAGGGCTCTCACGAAAATGCTTTTACAAACATGTTTTTTTTTTCATTGCATACACAAAGCACCCAGATCCAGGGAACAAACATTTTTACAAACAAAAGGCACAAACACACATTGCAAAATATATGTTTATAATTCAGCCTTAGAGGATGAGGGAGGTTCAGTCTTAGAGACTGAGGGATTCAATCTTAGAGATTGAGGGAGGTTCAGCCTTAGAGGCTGGGGAGGTTCAGTCTTAGAGACTGAGGGATTCAATCTTAGAGATTGAGGGAGATTCAGCCTTAGAGGCTGGGGAGGTTCAGTCTTGGAGACTGAGGGGTTCAATCTGAGAGATTGGGGAGGTTCAGTCTTAGAGGCTGGAAAAAAAAAATTTAGAGACTGGGAGGTTTGGTCTTAGAGACCAGGGATTTAGTCTTAGAGACTGGGAGGTTTGGTCTTAGAGACCAGGGACTTAGTCTTAGAGACTGGGAGGTTTGGTCTTAGAGACCAATGAATTGGTCCTAGAGACTGGGGAAGTTGGTCTTAGAGACCAGGGAGTTGGTCTTAGAGACAAGGGAGTTAGTCTGAGAGACTAGGGAGTTCAGTCTAAGAGACTGGGTGGGATAGTCTAGGGAAGACTAGGATGATTACTTGCTTACATTGTTATCACATACATGCTTAATTGCTGATTATTGATAAACGTGCATATGTGGAAACTGTTTGCATACGCTAACTGATAGTAATTACTATGGAAATACATACTATGACTACCATGTACCGATACACATGTCGCCTTGATTAGAAAGCGGGTTGTCAGACATTGATGACCCTATGGCCACCACCACAAATGATGAGACTGCACTTGCGCCAGAGATATTTACGTCAGACACTGAGAGTGATCCTGATATGCTGACCAAGGGCAAGGACGACTTACAACAGTCCGCGCTACCAGATTTTGGGATGATTTATCCTTGCCGAAGGCTTCTCCGACAAAAATCCTCCTACTACTCTTGTTTCAGTCCATGACCACCTCATCACTGGTCACCCCGATGGTGAACACACCATGGTTTCGAACCTCGACAATACGCCCCCTGTGGACATTCCTTCCGAAGGTAGGCTACTCGACGAATAGCCGATGACGTCGACATGACTATTGATGGTCCTCCTGACGACATCCATGGTGATGGAAAGTTAGACGAGAACGTTATTACAAATTTCACATTTGAGACCTCTGTTTTCAGGCTATCCTCTGCGCCTGGAATACACACGATTTCAGACTCCTCTGAGTCTGTGACATTTACAGCCTTATAGATGGCCGGATTGCAACCTTCTACTACTGACACAGACGACGACGCCGTTATGACTGCTGCACTATCACTTGCTCGAGGCGCCACACCGTCACATGACCCGGAGACTGCCCCTGAGCTAGCATCTGCACCTTTGTGGGACAACTTGATGTTGCACCGGCTGATCCTGCACTCTTGATTGATCATAACCCTGTTTCCTTTTGGTTTACCAGACATTGCACCTCTTATATCTGACCCAGTACCTGCACCTGACGATCCCCTTATTGGTTGAGACGTTTGTCTTTGCACCCACAACCGATGATGATTGCTCCTTCTCTCCTATGGAGACCGACGTCCATTGCATCAGCATGCCTATCGCTTCCTCTTAGGACTTACCCACACCACAGAAAGGTACTCCAGGATGGCACCCGCATAACGATCCCTATTGCTGCTGCAACATTTTCTATAACCTCACAGGCCGCATCGTTGCTACTTTCAGCCCTACAGCGCTGGACGAGCCATTTCAATGGTCCCTATAATACACTATGCTAATTTTAGACCCTTACCATCCCTCACACTATGGAGACTACACAGCTATAGTTTGAGGATATGAGTCGCAGAACGTTGGAGCTTGAGCTGACACCACGTCCTCCACCCTGTCTATTGCAAGTATACTTTGATCCTCCACATTCATCACTGTTTCCTTTGGCACACTCACCTGCTGCTATTACACTTTCTTGGTTATTAAGGCTTGTTTCTTTACTGTCAAGCGGCAGACGGGTTAATTACTTCGACGTATAGACAAGCTCGAGGAGGAGTTCACGCATGCTAACGATTTACTTTTCTTTCCCACTCCACCTCGGTCACCAATATAATTGATTTCTGGATTTTTGCGGATTGCATTACATTTGGGTAAAGACACTAATGATAAGCCGGGATTGTGGAGACTTTTAAAGACCACTTCAGACTACGTGATTTTGATACACTGATATACTTGTTGGGCAAGGGTAGGGTGACCCTGTTTCCCCCTTGATGTGATGCATTTTGAAAAACGATACAATTGTGGTCGGAGAATAATGAGAGCCCAATTATCATAAAACAGGCGACAATACTTTGTGGCCAATGACCAGCGAAAGCTCAGACGCTATGTCTTTGTTAAGCACGTTATTGATCTATATGGGTGTACTATAATTATAACGCTACGTGCTTACTTTCTATGCTCTCATTAAATATAATTACCAAATTGCTTGGTTATGCTATGATTATGCTATTGCTTGATTGGTTGGTATGATAACCTATTGTGTGTACGTACATATGATCACTAAACAACTAAACGCGTCCCCTGAACATATATAACCTGACTTAACTAATCTTCTTCTGAGAAGATGTCGGCACAAGGGAACGTCAATGCCAACAACCTTCCGCCAGCGGCAGAACTACAAGAGCGCATCTCACAGGCCATTGCACAGCTCGAGGCGCTCCGCTCCGAACACAGCGAAGGTTGCACCTACAAGCAGTTCTTAGACCACAAACCTCGGGAATTTGACGACACTGGGGGTGCCTTAGCCTTCGTACGCTGGGTTGAGAAAACGGATTTTGTCTTAAGATTGAGCAAATGTGCCCCAGGGCACCAGGTCACGTACATAGCTGGGCTATTTATAGATGGGGCTCTGTCATGGTGGAACCTTCATGTTCAGACAATGGGCGAGACCGCCGCGTATGCTTTGACGTGGGACGAACTGAAAGAACTGATGCGTAAGAGATATTGCTCTAGGGCAGAAGTGCAGAAGTTGGAGATTGAACTGTGGAACTTGAAAATGGAAGGTCCAAAGATAGCCGAATATGTGCAGAGATTTGGCGAATTATCACAAGTTGCTTCGCGTTTGGTGGAACCGGAACCTAGGAAGATTGAACGTTTCATAGGGGGATTGGCACCTCAGATTCTAAGCCTGGTAACAACATCTAAACCTTCAACGATCACCGAGGCTATCAACACAAGCGTGGCGCTCACTGAAGAAGCGATTAGACTAGGAAAATTTTCCACTACGGACGAGAAAAAGGAGACTCCTATAGAGTCATCTGGGGATAATAAGAGAAAGATCGCAAATTTCAAGAAGATTACTCAGGCAAGTAACAAGAAAAAGGCCAAAAAGGGAAGGGACTACATGGGTATTCTCCCTAAGTGCGACAATTGTCTACGCTATCATGTCGGGCGATGTAAATATGGGAAATGTGATAACTGTGGCAAGAGAGGGCATCCTAAGGAAACTTGTAGGCAAGTTACTGAAAGTAGGAATGGAGGCCAAGATGGAAGCAAGAATCACGAAGGGAACACCGACAGTGACGATTATCCAGGCAGGACAAGTGACAGACAAAAACGTGCTCAAGGTTGTCTTAACTGTGGGAGCAAGAAGCATTTCAGAAGATACTGCCCTAAGAAGAATCAGGCACGAGGATAAAAGCTCAGTAGCAGAGCTAGGGGAGCACACCAGGAATCCAAGCATGGATATCGGTACGTCCAATATCACTCAACGTTATGCATATGTGTTGCCAAATACTGTTGCAAATTTTCGGTTTCGTATCTCTAGAGTTCGAGAGTGTACTGATATAGAAGCACGTAAGTTAGATAACTTGCACTCGATGGAACTAGCTAGGTGCAGCTAGTGGAAGCCAACACAGTGACTAGAAACGGAAAGATAGAACCCGAAGAGCGTGAATTTATGCATGATCTACTGCCAGTTGAGTTGGAAAGCTTCGACAAGGTAATTGGAATGGATCAACTGTCGAGTGTTCGAGCGGAGATTGATAACCGCATCACAATGGCAAACGAAGAAACGACCGTGGCTCATGAAGCAGGATACACCCCTACAAATTACTAATTGCGGGGAGGCCCAAAAGTTATTGCGTAAAGGATGTGTTGTTTTCTTGGCTCATGTCGGGGACAAGGGAGCCAAAGGACCAAAACTCGAAGATATTCCTGTGATAAGGAAATATCCTGAAGTCTACCCTGAAGACTTGCCTGAATTATCGCCTCAACGACAAGACGAATCTTCGCATCGATTTGATTCCAGGCGTTGCGCCTGTAGTCGATGCACTTTAGCGACGTACACCTCGGAGATGCAAGAATTGGTAGTGCGACCTCAGAAGTTGATGGAGAAGGAAGATAACAGACCAAAAAAAAAATTTCCCTTTTGGGTAACCCAGATTTCTGCTCATCAAAAAGGAGGACGTAATTTTCAAATAGGCATCGACTATCAAGAGCCGAACGAACTAACCCACAAGAGTCAGTAACTCTTGCTGAGAATTAACAAATTTCTTACTTAACTAACTGTGAGGATCCAACTACTATTACACGACTGATTGATGATCGAGTGTCGTTAGTGATGAATTCAGGAAGAAAGTATACCGGGGAATTGTGGGACAATAACTTGTTGTTAAGCGTACATAAAGATGGTGTTTCCTACACAATGCACAAAACCGAGTTACACAGAATACGAAACCTTGAGGATCTAGAAAACATATGCTTAGGACCCTTAGAAACCCAGGTCCAAATTTGTAAAGGTTGTTACTTAGACACCATATCTGTTAACTCAATCGAACACTATTAACCTGACATATATGCCATTTCAGTTAACAGAACAGAAAGTACTTGAAATTCTTTCGTTAAAATCTTCATTTTTGCTTCTAGCCAAGTAGATGTTTGCATCTCTACTCCCCTTAAAGTAGTTGCATCGCTTTGATTTTCTTCGCTAAGAGCGAACACACATTTGCTTCGATACATGGTCATTACCTCATACTCATTGTTTCATCACCTGGAAACTCACATATTACGCGTGCACCATCTGCTACGCATACGGTTTCATTTCGAATGCTTCATTGAAATTCGAATATTATGTTGCTAAATCTAACTACTGGTTTGTGATTCGAATGGCCTACATTATTGTAACGGTTGACTCTTTTGCTATCAAGTCAACACACTTTCTCGAAAACTTCTTTTGGTTCAAGATACATTCATGGTTTATTTTTGTAACCATGATGAGATTTCCCTTGTTGATACATACGTTTATTGGTGAGTTACACTGAAACTAAGTTCAATTGTTTGAACTTATCCATTTCACACATTTGATTTGAGACGCAATATGATGTATTGGGAGCATCATATTCAAATATTCTTGCAAAAGTTCTTTCATTACGAGTCGTAGTAGATTCGGTTGGTCTACGACTCCACTAAATCGTTGATTGGTTTCAATACCTTGTGGTGATATCTTCACAAAATTGAGCTTGTGCTAAGTTGGTTACTCACTTCATACACGGATTTAAATTATTTATTTGCTCTAAATCCGTCCAGTTTATCACAATTAAAGCAGTCTCAACACAGTTGTGTGTCAAGGCAATGGTGCATAGATTCATTCCATAGCACAATGTACCTCTTAACAATTCTTTCATTGACAAATCGAATACCTTGCGGTATTTAATACTTTTTCACCTTCGATCAAAAACAATGGCTCTTTGATATTCTTTGTTCAACTGGAAACTTTACGACATTGTGTAAATCAAACCTTCGGGTTGTCTTTGTATACTTTCATTTGATTTCGGACACGGTGAAGTTGTTCAGTCACCATTATTATTTCTCGTCATTTCGACACCTTGTGGTGTCATTGCAAATTTGCAGCTTGTGCTAATCATGGTCGATCGTTCTACACCAAACTACATATACTTTTGTTTGAGCTAAGTCATATAAACATTCCTGATGCAACTACGAATCAAGACAATGAGATTCACTTGTATTTCATTCAGTGTATATTCGCAATTCGAGAATGTCAACACATAAATCCTTACCATTTATTTATTTGAAAGTTGACATGTCATTTTCATCTCCAAGTTGTTGATTTTGAGTTCTTATAGCGGGTGCTATGGTTTGTGAAAATTTGCATACTACGACCAATCATTTGAGAATCCTATCGGACAAAACTCCTCTTTTGTGGAACCCCTGTTAACTGGATTACACTAGACTATGCGTCGATACGCCTTGTACCTTCGACACCAAATGCTAAAAGCACATACCTTTTAATTCGTGATATTATATATATTCTTGGACTCACTTGATGTGAATAGGGTTTGATTCGATTTGGTGATTATCTACCTCGGTGCTATTCATATGCATACCTACATAATGAAACCCTAAGGAGTTAAGGTAGTACAAATTTCGAGGACGAAATTTTCTTAACGGGGGGAGAATGTGACAACCGTCAATTTTGCATGCATCCGTACAATTAATTAATTTTAATTATGAGCTTAATGACTGTGCTTGATTACATCTGACGCTTTAAACTGCTTACTGATTTATATTATATACATACATGTGCATTCTTTACATACAGTCACTTCAATTATTTCATACAGACTCTTAGTGACAAACCTGATGCACAAAGCATAGTTAGTACAGTGAGCGAATAACTCAGACACATGCTGACAATGCCAGCACTTAGACAGATACTATTTTTAGGCCAGTATGGGCCAGGGATAAAACACTACACCAGTATGGAGTGTAAGGAAGTGAGAACCATAAAACTATGTCACTAGGTGATAGTTTGAGTGCTTGAAAGTGCCTAAAACGCAATTTAATTACAGAATTCCGCATTTTCAGTAACAACTCAGCTTTTAACACACTCATGTTATACAGAGTATTGACTAAATGGTCCTGGACACTTTCCTAAGTGTTGGAATTATTTTCGTTACAAAAAGATGCACAAAAGACGCCTTACGGGACAATTAAACGCTTTAACGGAACGATACGAAACCGAACAACCAGACATTACCAGAGACATGAAAATATTGTTAGAAATATTATTTCATCATTTTAAATAAATTATGGTCACAAAACTCCCCATGCACCATGTAAACATGACATACACCCACTATTCTAGAAAATACCCTTAACCTCCTAATTATTTACCTCCTAGCTATCAAATTTTACACTTAACCCCCCCCCCCCAACCGAATTTTCAGCCAATAATTACTATAATATTTTGTTAAGATTTTTATTCTTGTAATCCTTGTTCTAATGGCCAAAGTTATTGGGTATGATTACCCTATGATCTAGAAGTGCAAGTTTCCAAGGAATTCGATCATTACAAAGATTTCACCCAATCTCCTCCTTCCTCTCTCTTAATTTCGGTTCATAACCCCCCCCCCCTCTCATAACCGAATTCCATCACCACCATACTTCACACCCTCCATTTTCTTCTCCATCAAGCTCTCTTTCAAGTTGTGAAGTCATCCATAGAAGTGCTAGATTGAAGGTGTTCAAGGAAGCTTGATTCATGTGTTGTCACCAACATTTCACCATCATCTCATCCTAAGATTACTACCCTAAGTCTCTTCACACTCTTGTTCCACCTTGATTCTTGTTATGAATTGTTGAATGTTCATCACACACAAAAGCTTAAACACTAAAATGTTGAACTTAACTTTCTGCATAAAAACCATATATAAAAAGGTTGTGTGAGGTTGAAATCTGAATGGTTTAGGGTGGGTTAAAGCATGATTGAAGTTTTAACATTTGTTCATCAATAAACCATGGTTAGGATCTTCGTTTATGCACTTTTAGTCACTTCTACAATGTAAACAGCTTGCTGAGTTGGATTTCCAGCCAACTTCAACAGGCTATAAAGGGATCATTTTAAATCGAAAAATGGATTTTCTGAAGCCTAAAATGAGTATTTTGGAATAACTAAACAAATGGCACTGGAATCATAATTTTTCGAGACCGTTTACTATTTTTAAAAGACTATTTTTGGACAGCAGCTCAAGCTGCATTTTTACTACAGAAAAAGTGTGTTATTTTCGGAGTCATAACTTAAAACCTGAGTAAAATCCACTCATGAAATTTTTACAGTAGATAGACACCATTGTCAGGACGACCATCCAACTGGAATTTCGTCAAACGGACTTACGGTTAATTTTTAGTGAATATTTCCGTAAACTGCAATCAGAAGGTAACAAATCTGATTGCAGTCGAGAAAATGATTTTCTATAAAATATGGGTAACGAATTGGACTTTGATATTTTTACACAATAAAACTTTTTTGGTGTTGTTTTTTGAGTTCTCAACTTATATGCGAAAGTGTCCACATCACGGCCTTGCGATAGAGGCGCGGTTGAGAGATACTGCTTATTTCATGCATCAACAGACTCCCCCTTTAGAACATATGTGACATTCTGTAAAAATTTGGTAATTTTTAGAAAAGGTTAACTATTTTATAAAAATCCTCGAAAACAGTCCGGTTTTGAGTAATGAAGCTGAAATAAAGTATGTAACGTTTCGTTTGTCGATATGTCGGTTTGGTTATTGAAAAATGAACTATTGAATATATGTAATAGAAAATGATATGCTATTTAAGCATGGACACCCCTATTTACAAAGGAGACTATGGCGAAATTTTCCGAAAATCCTAACACTTAGTAAATATTTTCTAGACAAGAGCTTACTAGTATATTTTCAACTAAGTTTTTCAAAGATAAAACTCGTCATAATATTTATCACAAAATACGAATTATCGGAGGTTGGTTTCATACATGAACATGGTTAAATATATATTTCCGGCATCCCATCCTTGGGAAGGAAACGCGTATATAAGATACTTTAGAAGTATTAATACTAGAATATGGAACGAACAAATATTCCAACACGACATATGATTAAGTTGAAATACAAATTAATTTGACAAATAATTATCACTCGAAATAATATAAGAAACGTAACTCAAAGACATAAATACTAAGACAAGGCACGACCCGTTCGTCTAATAGACGTTAGAACATTGTAGGTAGTCGTGTTTGCTGAGGAGATTTGGGTTACGAGTACCGAAGACGCAATACTGTGAGTTCATGTCCCCCTTTTCTCTTAACTGTTTTCAGTTTTACACCTCGGGGGTGAAATACATGTTACAGACATTTACAGACATTTATTTACATGGTATGGTTAGCTTAAGGAGGGTTTTTATTACGCGAACATGTGAGTGGTGGGCATGACACTTAAGGCCATTAATCCTCATTGTAGGACCGAGGGACATTAGTGATAGATCTATTTGGGTGTAGCAAGCCCCACTCCTGAGTCCGCTGAGTGAACCATGAGATGACTAAGTGCCCGACGCACAAATCCGCTAGGGTTGAGTCTTCCTGCATCACTTCACACTTATCATTGGCTTTGCAACCCAATGATGGTTTTTCCTTATTGCTACATACCAGGGATTTTCATACATACAGACATTTTTACAAAGGTTTATACATACTCACTTACACATGAACTCGCTCAACTTTTGTTGATTTTTCAAACTACATGTATTTCAGGGAATTAGTAAATGGATCTGGCGGGCGTTGGAGTTTTTAAGCTGCGTTGTGAATAAAAATGTCATCCAAGTCATTAGGGCTTAGGAGGCGTATCTTAATCCTGGACGAGATACGTGGTCCTAAACTCGGGGTTGTTTTAAAAATCTTTTGTTGAGTCTTTTTGAACTCCTTACAACATGTTATGGTTGGTAACTTGAAATTGGTCTCGTCATTTCAGGCAATTATGATGTACTACTTTTAAACTTAAATTAATGGATGTACATCTACTGGTTTTATCATATAGTGTTGTTATGATCATATGCAATGGTATTAAGAAGTCACACCAATAATCACGCTTCCGCAAAAGTCAGGGTGTGACAATACGAGCTTAGTGTGATTGTTGAAAAGCGTCTTTTAATAAAATGTTTTATCGCCTTTGAAAGAAGTTTTAGTAAATGCTGAATAATATTTGTAATATTCTATAGGCGTGTGTGAAAGAGTTGGATTGATTCTTAATTAAAAAAAATTAACAATCTTTAGTATAATGATGCGAGATGAGTGTGTTTTAGTAATTACGTGGAATACGGAATTTTGTGGGCAATGGATTTATTAGACGACTAAGTTGATGGCATTTCGTGAAGTTTTGAATATCGAGAAACCAACGTTTACGAAAAAGTTAAGAATTCTGTGTATGTGAGCTATATGAAAATGGATTGTAGGATAAGAAATTCGTTCATATAAACGATGCATTTTGGAATAATTAGAGATTTGACTAATGATAAATGATTTAGATATAAACATGATCGTGTTTAGATAATATAGTCTACTAGAAGAAAGTACGGTAACGATCACCTAGGTAAGGGAATCACCCCTAACCCCTTGGTGAGGTCGTTGTAAGATGAGAAAAAGAAGCGCAGTTAATCGTCAAGGTAAGGAAATCACTCCTATCTCGACGATATGTCTCCACTTGTTGTTACAAAAAGAGAAATGTAATTAAAATTACGAGAAATTATGCGTGCTAAAAATGCGTAATCGTATGAAAAGTAATAGTATGATGTATGCGCAAAAGTGAAATCTCACAAATAGTTCAAAATTGACAAGAGAGAATTTCATCATAAAAGATCGAAAATAATAAGGCGTAAGTTTGATAAAAAGAGACTTGGATGGTTCCAAAACGGAACGTTGACTAACCAAAGTGGTCGAAAGGTCATTTGAAATTGAAGAGCATGCTTTGGCCTAATAGATGGTATACCCTCGCCGACAAGTCGGTTAACGGTATTCACCCTTCCGGTTACTACATGCCCTAATTCAATCGAAAATTCGAGACTTGGCGAGATTTATGTAAAATCAAGGAGTGGGACTAGTCGACGAGGTGCGGGTTTCACCCCTAGCTTGACGACTTCGTACCCTAAGTGTGGTTGGTACTCGTTGGGTCAAAATTTAATTTCGACACGTTAACGATGGTCCACTAGAAATTGAATTTGAAATTTGAAATTTGAAATTTCCATTAAGATGTGGATTTCACTCCTAACTTAATGGTGTAATTTCATGCAACAAAATGAAATCAAGCGGGATGAGAGTTGTTTACCAAATTGTGGGTTTCACGCCTATTTTGGTAAACTCGTCTCTTTTGTACAATACGAGTAGTCGGATTTAGATTAATCGAGTAAAATGTATGAGGAAAAGTGTATGTCAAGGATTAGACGAACAAGTATAAACATGTCAAGAATGGCACATAAAGAATGGAATAATGAAACAATTATTAACTCATAAAAAGTATGTCACAAATAACACATGAATGAGAGAACAATGAAACAAATATTAACGCATAATAAAACAAGTATAGCATGTCAAGATTTAACACACAAGTGGCAAATCATGCTTAAAAGATCAAAAGAGAATCAATAAAAGCAAATAAAGTAGCATGCAAGTGGTTTCAAGCAAGACATACGAATAAAGCTCTAAAACTATAGACTAGGTTAAAGCATTCCTACTTTTCCTAATTCTCTATAGTTATGGCTCTGATACCAATCTGTCACACCCCAACCGATGGCGGAAACATCGGGATGAGACGAACAAATTGCTCAAAACAACATAACACTAATTGTGACAATATAGTTTAAATCAAATTTCATAAATAACTAAAATGTCATACAAGATTCAAACATAACAAAATTGTATCAAAAATAATTCAAGGCATTGCTTATTCTATATGGGTTTCTAGGTTCATCCTAGCTTGTTTTCTTGATCACTGCGTCTATCAACCTGCAACATGTATTAAAATAACATCAACAAAATATGTTGGCGAGTATACAAGTTTGATACATAGCATAGTAGAATAAAATGTTTAAATGTGCTCATATCCAACACGAAAACATATAACAAGTTTCACCATGCTAGCTAACGTAGTCCAAGTGATAGCCCAAGTTTCCAATGCGTTAAGTGCCTTTCCCAAAGTTTAACGGGAGGTTATATGTCTCATCCTAACAATACCCCAAAGACTAACGGGGAGGTGCATTACCCCTATAGCGCTACCATTGTTAAGGCGGAACTACACACCAGGATTAAACGTTCACATAGCATAAAAGTCTCAAGTATCACAAGTTTCATGTTTAATGTTTAAATGGATAGAGTATGTTTCAAATAATTTTCAAGTGTTAAGTGTCAAGTGTTTTTGATATAGAATACATGTTGCATCCCAAAAGTGTTTAAAACAAAAAGGGATCGAGTATACTCACATTGGTTGCGTATGGAGATTCCTAGAAATAACGCACGAGTAAGATTGGGAAATCCGAGAGAACGAACAAGAGCGATTAACCTAGACGTTTTAGAATAACACATAATGACTCGTTATTATTTATAGGTTAGATAAGATTCTATTATTTATTGTTTACAACTTGCTCGTTTAAATATTATACTTATCTCATTATAACCATTTGAGGTTTAAAAAAAAAGATTTAGAATAAAATGTTAATTATTTGTGGTATTTGTTATATGTTTAAAAAAAATAAAACAAAATAAAAAGAAATTGTTAATTATTATTAGGATTTTGGAATTTAAAAAAAAGAAAGATGAAATATAATCAGTAACTTCGAAACATCACGATTTTAATTCCATTTATTCATTAACAGTTCGGTATTGTCTTCTTGATTTCCCATTTTATCTACAATTAACAAAAGGCATTTCTCATTTATCTTAACTTAATTTTCATGATATGTATTAAATGATATACACAGGGAATAATCTTCTTTATATAAACTAACCGAAAGTCATCTTCTTCATTATAATAAAACATATGTAAACTGTTAGTTTTGAAACTTATAAATTTCTTTGTTTGAACATTGTTAAAATGAGATGTATGTCAACGGTATTAAACGAAGAACAAAAAAAGACAAGAAATTTATACCGAATAGTTGGGGCGGAGGATGTTTTCCGTCGGCATCAGTTTCGGCGAACTCCGAGTTTCAAGGGTTAGGATCCAAAATTCAAAACGGTTCGGATTTTGGGAACCCATTTTTGACGGATGTTACAATTCCCGCGTAGTTCTTGCCGACATCTGTAAGTACTCGTCCAAAGTGTTAGTCTAATCTTGTGTAAGTTCGGGTAAAAAGTGACCGACTTACAAAGCTCGGGTAAAAAGTGACCGAGTCATAAACTTAGGGGTTTTTTTGAGTTAGTTTTTTAATCCTAATTTGAGTCAAAATAGGTTTCTTGTTTAGGTTATATATAATGGAATTTATGTAACCAGTTGTAACCAATTATCAATAAAGGAGTTTTGATTCAATACGTTCTTTGGTATCCAATTCTAACAAATTGGTATCAGAGCTACGTTCAAGACTATCGATCTTGGAGTCTGGCAAGAGAGAAGCAACCGTCGAAGGGCTGCGGTTGAGAAGATCTTGCGACGGGTTCCGGTGATCATAGAAGGCGGCGACAGAAGAAGACTTGGCGCCCAAGTCTGTGACGTATTAATCGAAGAACGGTCAGAATCACAGATTCCCGGTACAAAGGAGGCGGTTGGAATTCTCGTGAAGAAGAAATCGAAACTGTTGCTGAAACGTTTTGGTGAAGGTATCGATTGGATTAAAAAAAAAAGGATAATTGGTGTTTTTTTTCAAGGCTGTTGCTTCCAAAAGTCAAAGGGTTTCTTTTATTTGTTTTGTTTCCGTACACCGACTAAAAGGAAAGAAAAAAAACATTTTTTATTGAGTTGATCAGGAAGAGGAAGGTTATTTTGGTTGCGATTAAAACAAAATAAAATAGAGGAATTTGTTTCTTTGGTTTACGGACCAAAAGAAACCACAAAAGTCAAGAGAAGGTTACTTTATTTTCTTGGTCAACTAAAGAAAAAAAAGGGCAAAGCAACAGTAGGTTGTTTTTCGAAGGAAGCAATTATTAAAAAACAAAATTGTTTCTTAGTTGCAATTAAAAGAAAGATATAAAAGGATTTGTTTTTCTTTCAACTTGTGACTAAAGTAAAAAGGGATTGAGCAGTTGTTTTTTTAGAGGGAATCGATTTGAGGTTAGAAAATTGATTCAAATCCGAGTACTCCTTTAACTTACAACAGACGAAACCGAAGGATGGGTGATAACGCGAACCGGGTTCCTCCAACGAAGGAACCGATGCCTAGTCTTCCATGTCCAATGCTTACGGATACAAACTACACCGTTTGGGCTATGAAGATGAAGGTAATCTTCAAGGTTTACAAGGTATGGGATGTGATTGACCCAGGAACGACCATCGATATTCACAAAGATTCTATCGCAATCGCTTTGCTATTCCAAGGGTTACCCGAAGAGCTAGTGTTGCAGATTGGGAACAATGATTCAGCAAAAGAGATGTGGGAAGCGGTGAAGTCTCGCAATCAAGGTGCTGAACGTGTGAAAGAAGCAAGACTTCAAACCTTAATGTCGGAATTTGAGGGTTTGAAGATGAAGGAACCAAGTACGATCGCTGAGTTCGCAGGAAAGATTTCAGGGATTGCTTCTAGATCTGCTTCTCTTGGAACAGTGATTAAAGAAGAGAAACTGGTTAAAAGGTTTCTACATGGTTTGCCGAAAAGGTTTATTCATATGGTTGCTTCTCTCGAGCAATCTCTTAACCTTAAGACAGTTGGATTTGATGATGTCGTAGGTCGTCTTATAGCCTATGAGGAACGCGTCAACCTTGAAGATAATGAGCAACAGGTTAGAAGTGATCAGTTACTGTTGACTTATGAGGAGTGGGAAGCTAGAAAAAAGGAAGGGTGCGATCGAGGCAAAGGAACGACCGAGTCTAGTCAAAGAGGTCGGGGTCGCGGTCGAGGAAAAATCGGGGGTCAAGACAAAGACAAGGAACCGAATCAAAAACCAAAGAAGGACCGTTCTAAGATAAGGTGTTTTCGATGTGATGAATTAGGGCATTTTTCTTCGGATTGTTCTACACGTAAAAAGGACGAGGACGAGGAAGAGGAAAACAATCTTATTCAAAGGGTTGAACCGGTTCTTTACTTGCAAACACACTTTCAAGAGACTAATGATGTGTTTCTAGACGAGGAAAGGATTATTCCAAGGATGTATGCTTCGAGCCCAAGTGAACTCAATACATGGTTTCTTGACAACGGGGCGAGTAACCACATGACGGGTAAAAAAGAGTGGTTCACGAATCTCGATCACAACATCAAGGGAAAAGTGAAGTTTGGAGACGGGTCATGCGTAGAGATTAAAGGACAAGGGATGGTCATCTTGGAAGGAAAATCTGGGGAACAAAGGGTGTTGCGCGATGTTTATTATATACCTGCACTTGAAAGTAATATAATAAGCATTGGTCAGTTGGACGAGAGAGGGTACAAGATCGCAATCCAAGACGGTATACTTTGGATGTTTGAGCAAGACGGCACTTTGCTAATGAAGGTACCTCGTTCACCTAATCGCATTTACAAGATTAATCTTGTGGTTGTATCTCCAGTTTGCATACAGACTAAAGATGACAAGGCTGAAAATAGCGACCAACCAGTCTCTATTGTGACAGAAGTTAGCGACCAAACAGATCAATCAGCAACAGGAATCAGCGACCAATCTGGGCAGTCAGCGACACAGCAGACATATAGCGACCAGACTGATCAGTTAGCGACAGAATCTGACCAGTCAGCGACAGAATCTGATCAGCCAGTGACAGCTTTTAGCGACGAGTCTGCGACAGATCAGTTTTTCAGCAATTCAATAGGTAAATGGATGCTCGGTTTATCAAATGAAGAGACAAGTTTGAAAGTCGAGAACTTATTGCGGGACAAAATTAAAGTGGAACACGTGAGCGGAGATTTACAACGGGCCGACATCCTTACTAAAGTCTTGGCACGGTTGAAGTTCATCGAGATGAGAGGACTCATTGGTGTCACAAGATTAGGGGGGTGATTGTTAGTCTAATCTTGTGTAAGTTCGGGTAAAAAGTGACCGACTTACAAAGCTCGGGTAAAAAGTGACCGAGTCATAAACTTAGGGGTTTTTTTGAGTTAGTTTTTTAATCCTAATTTGAGTCAAAATAGGTTTCTTGTTTAGGTTATATATAATGGAATTTATGTAACCAGTTGTAACCAATTATCAATAAAGGAGTTTTGATTCAATACGTTCTTTGGTATCCAATTCTAACACAAAGCGTCGGCCACTGTCCCGTACGCCAGTTGGCGAATGGCCGCAGTACACTTTTGTAACGTGGTAAACCCTTCATAATTTCGAGCATCAGGTCGTTGCGTGAAAAACGGGTCTAGCCCCGCCAAATCATTAGTAATCCGTGTGAATAAGCGGCGACTCATTCGGAACCTGCGCCTGAAAATGTCGGCGTTGTAAAGTGGTTCATCCAAAAAATAATCGTTCACCAATTTCTCGTGCGCTCCTGTCGTATAAAATATATAAGTACGAGTTAAAAAAAATAAGGACAATGAAATTTTGTAATGAAAAACCTTGGCGGTCTCTGTTAATCCGTATTCGTGTGGCAATAACATTTTCAGACGAGAAGTCTTCCTCTTCCTCTTCCTCTTCTTCTTCGATTAGAATCTGTCCCGCCCGTAGTACAGCGTTTGCGAAAAACATCTCCTCTTCGTCATCCGAAGATGAGGGCCACCAAGGATTAGAAGTCATTGTGGATGAAAAGATATTTTTTTTTTATAAAAGTAGGGAGAAAATGGTATAAAAGTGAGAGGGTTTTGGGTTGAAAGTGGGGAAATAATGGTGAAAATAGGTGATTTTATAGAAAAAGGAATTTTTTTTTATTAAATAATGCCGTTGATCAACGGCTACTTTTCAAACATTTGAATCGGCTGACCCGGCTGTGGGTCGCCGGGTGTGGTGGGCCGAGCCCCAATGGGGCGGTGTGGGGGTCCGGCGCCGGACCTAGTCGGACATCAGCCGGCCCCCATACCTTCCAGTCTTATAAGTATTCAAAATCATTTAATAAATCAAATAAAAATTAGAAATATTCAAAATCATTAATTATCCTCTAGCTTTTGCTTTCCGATGGCATGTGATTAAACAAGTTTCTATAATCTATAAACCCCCTTTCACTTTTTCTTTTGGTTAATACTCTTTTTGTATTTTCCTCATTCTAGGTTTATAGAGTTATATTGAGAAGAATCCAGCCAAGGAACAACTGACCTTTTAAGTGTATAATGGTGAAATGTATAAAGGTTTGGAGAACGAATTATGGAACATGGAAGAATCAAACGAACAAGGGATGCGTTATGGGCCGATTTGGATAGGGGCATTTGTCATCCAATCGTCGCTTCATCTTTTTACTTTTGTTTGTCAAAAATGTCGCGAGACAGTGTCAAAATTTTATGCGATGCTACCATCAAGATTAAATACCATATATTAGAATTAATAAAATCCATGAAAGGCGGACGACCCCATCAGGACCACCTAGCTCCGCCCTTTTCTATTAAGTGTCAATGACCGACACTCATCTCAATCGTCACGAATTGCTTGCTCAGTGCTCACTATTGTCTAACTTGCATAACCATCCCATAGATGATTGCTCGAATGATCTCGTTCGTCACAAAATGTTTCTTCACTAACTATCGTTAGCATCTGCTTAAACATCAATGAACGTTCATAAACCCGTCACAACTATCGTAACTCCCAACAATATTTAATGTTGTTACTTCTACCAACTCAAACAACTTTTCTTAACCTACTATTTATCCTCGACATTAGTTACATGATATCAAATTCAAGTACATATAACTTATGTACTATATTGCAAACTTTTCAAACTTTGTAGCACCAATTTCACATACTTCAAACTTGGGGTAAAACTTTATAAATTCCTTGAATATATCTTCTTGTATTGCTTGCTTGCTCCCTCAACCACACTACCCTTTACTTCCACCGTCAACCACCATAACACCACCGCAACTCACCGGAAAACATGAATATCCGGCAACCCCTATTCACCGTTTTCATCTTCATCCACCTCATACCCCTAAATTCTATCCCTGTACACAAAAAAAACCACGAAATCACTGGACCCATCAAAACCCTTGTCGTTTTAGTCATGGAAAACCGTTCATTCGATCACATGCTCGGTTGGCTCAAGAAAACCCGACCCGACATCGACGGGCTTACAGGATCCGAATACAACCGTGTCAACGCCACCGACGCCACGTCACCCAAAGTCTTCGTCTCCGACGACGCCATTTTTGTAGACTCCGACCCGGGTCACTCAATTCAAGCTATCCGAGAACAAATATTCGGATCCAACGAAACCCGACCCGACCCGGCTCCGATGTCCGGGTTTGTCCAGCAGGCGAACTCGATGGGCATAGACGGGTTGAACCATACCGTCATGAGCGGGTTCAAACCCGAGCTGTTACCGAGTTACACCACGTTAGCGAATGAGTTCGCTGTGTTCGACCGGTGGTTCGCCGCGGTTCCCGGTTCGACCCAACCGAACCGGTTATATGTTCACTCGGCTACTTCACACGGAGCTTCAAGTAACGTGCGGAAAGATCTAATAAACGGTTATCCTCAAAAAACTGTTTTTGATTTGTTGGACGAAAATGCCCTTACGTTTGGGATATATTACCAAAATATCCCTGCCACTTTGTTTTTTAAAAGTTTGAGGAAACTTAAGTTTGCTTTTAATTTTCATGAATATGATTTAAAATTTAAATATGATGCTAAGAGGGGGAAACTACCAAACTATGTGGTGGTGGAGCAACGGTATTTTGATGTGAAGGTTTTTCCGGCTAACGATGATCATCCGTCGCATGATGTGGCGATCGGGCAGGCGTTTGTGAAGGAGGTTTACGAGACGTTGAGGGCGAGTCCACAATGGGATGAGATGGCTTTGTTGATTACTTATGATGAGCATGGTGGGTTTTATGATCATGTGCCTACGCCTCTTGATCATGTTCCGAATCCGGATGGGATTAATGGTCCTGAACCGTATTATTTTCAGTTTGATCGGTTAGGGGTTCGGGTTCCTACGTTTTTGGTTTCGCCTTGGATTGAAAAGGGCACAGGTGAGTTTTTTTAATATGTATGTTGTTTTTCTGATGTGGCATGATTCGAACCGGCCCTTGACGGGTTTGCTTGACATGTGTTGAACCTGGCTAGTTTTTGACAAGTTGAGGTTGAGCCAGTGAACCCGGGCATGGTTAGACCAGTTTTAGTTAATTTTTTCCTTGTGCGAAAATATTCTTTTTAGAATATAAGATTTGAATTTGGAACCTATATGTACATATGAAAGTGTTTGTTACCATAAAAATCGTATTATATAACTAATTTTCAAAAAAAAAATTCTGTTTCTTTCTATTTAAAAAGAAATGTATTTCTTTATGCTTATAAATATAAAGAAGGTGCAGTGTAATTTATAAATATTTTATAAATTAGATATGACGTAATTTGATTTTTAAATCCGGTTCAATGGTCTCAGTGATCTAACCAGTGAACGAGTAGTGATCTGAGCTGAGTTTGAATATGATCGATCGTTAATTGCAGTGATCCATGAACCGAATGGACCGACACCGTATTCACAGTTTGAGCATTCTTCTATCGCGGCAACTGTAAAGAAACTCTTCAATTTAGATTCCGATTACTTGACCAAGCGCGATGAGTGGGCTGGCACCTTTGAGAGTTACTTCAACCTTCGTAGTACTCCACGTGAGGATTGTCCAGGTAACCGCGTCAACATTATCTTAGATCATAAATTTTGTAGTTAATTGCTTTTTATTGCACTCCGGATGTTAAACGGGTCATGTTTATGAACCATTTAACGTGAAATTTTATTGTATTTTTTACTTATTAATACTAAACAATTACTGACTTGGATTTTAGAACCAAGAATACACATTTATATAAAAAAAATATACATTTAAACCACAAAACTTGATGCTTATTTCAAATGGGTCAACCCGTGAACCACCAAGTTGACCTGAAAACGGGCGCGTTTAACCCAAACCCATTTAAACAAAATCTAAACCTTTGACTTTGGTGTTAGAAATTCGCACCCCGACTCACTCTGCCCTATCTGAATTAAGATTTAAACTTGTTGAAACTTTTATGCAGAACAACTTCCTGAAATCAAGGTGTCACTGAGGCCAAGAGGCCCGAAAGAAGATATGAAACTCACTGAGTTCCAAGTCGAGTTAATTCAGCTCGCGTCCCAGCTCAACGGAGATCATATTCTAAACACATACCCCAATATTGGAAAAAATATGACAGT